>NW_028280941.1:600000-862500 GCF_059751285.1 Brachycentrus maculatus
ATAGGGCACTGCATCGTATTGACGAAGTTGTTATTTACACAAAGGCATGGTGGTGATCACTCCTGCGCATCAGTGACCAGTCCAGGGTTATATTAAATCAATATTAGAGTTTAAAATCACCAATATTTATTTTCAACCCCCCCTGGGAATCGAACTTGGGACCTCCAGCACGGTAGCTAAACACGCTAACCATTACACCACGGAGGCAGAATGTTTGGTGGGCGAATTTATATTTATGAAAAAGTTATTCGCTTTGAAAGCTGTGCACGTTATGATTCATTTATAATTAGACATTAAAAATTAAGTCAAAGTAATTTTGCAAGTTATTAAATTATTCAACCGTATATTTTTTGGTGAATTACTTCTAAAAGAAATTCCATGTTACGTCCCTCAGGGTTTAACCCAAAAAATCAATTTCAGATAATTTCAAAATTATTTACGTAAAAAGATAGAAAAAAAGGTTAAATTCTTGCGTTTTCAATAAGCCTACGTAGGGACTAGTACATCAGCAAACCCAATTTTTTAAAACACGTTTAGACAGTGCCTGCTCGCTTATCCGAATGTAAATCGTGCAGAGGGTCGTTCGGTTTAGGGAATCGTTCGGATTGCAGAGTGTTTTCAGAAAAAAAAAATAGAAATTCAAGTTCATGAAAATGCTCTTTATTTTAAATTTTTATTTAGATACTGAGTGAATAAATAAAACATTTAATATTTTTATTACACCTACGGTGTTTGAAAATGTTGCAGAATGCATCGAAACACGTGTCACAATAGATTTTAAGAAATAACAGTATTTACCAAGTAAAACTTAAATGAAAAAAAACATATTGTTAGTTAACACTCTCATTCATCGTTCACTTTGTGTAATACCACTTTTATAAATGAATTATATTTATGAGGTATTTACCAAGTAAAAAAAATATGTATTTTATTCCCTCTCAAAGCACAAGAGCTCAGTCTCTTTTTTGGAGTATATTTTATAACACATTAATGTAGTTATACAACAAGAAATATTTTTTTAATCTTTAGAAACCCAATAAAAAAAAATCTTAAAATTTTACTGCAAGATTTAGCAGCACAATTTTTGTCCAGTATTTCTTTATTCACTGAACCAAAATGTTTGAAATAATTTAATCATGTGTGAAGAAGCGCATTTCCGCTAAGACAGCCGACAGTAACTGTATTTTCTGAACGGCATTCGGAGATGCTTCGATTCGAATAAATTTTGTTGTAAAACTGGATTTTATGTATAGTATAATAAAAATATATGTTTTTGACCTTGTAGTTTCATTAGGCATATCCATAATAACACTTTGAAAACCATCAAAACCATTGCGCCATCTCGTAAGAGGTAATATTACTGAATCCAGCAACTGCGATATATCTCGTAGTTGACTCTAATGAACTACTATAAACTATTAATTTTTGATATCTCAACAAAGATGAAGAAGAATATGGTATAAGTCTGGGCATTTACGGGGCTAACGACAGTCATTGGCTGGTTTAAGTGATCACTTTACACACGTGTAACATTCACCAATTCTAAACATGATTGAAAACCACACTACTCAAATTCTTGAAAGTTATATATTTATGATCCAATTTCGAAACATCGTACAAGAATAACAAGAATTATCACTACTGACATCTATTGGTGAGACGAAGAATATTTTAAATTATAAACTAAATAAGTAGGTAAGTATTTTAATCATCATGGAATTTCCGTAGTAACACATTCAAATTATTCAATTTTATACAGTAAAACAAATAAAAACAAAGTACCCAAACCGCTTTTCAGAAAGGCTAAATTTTACCAAGGCCCTGTTGGCCACAGCTAATAATAAAATTACTTCTTACCTAACCTAACCAGTTTTAAACTTGTTTTAATGCATTCTCCGAACCGGTGATGAGCATACAATTTTTTTCATTTGTGTATATATTTATTGATTTGGCGTTTAATTTAAAGTAATTCATAATTTATAATTGAAATCTTAAAATCAAACATTTATTTTAAGGGTCTACTAAGTAGTATATTTTATTTTTTTTAAATGTACAATTCTCTCACTCCTTTCGAGAATGTCATATATCAAAAATTGTCAATTTTCAGTTATGCATGTTTTCGGAATGCCTAATCCCAGCAAAAGCGGCATATTTTTAACTTAATATTTACCCGCTACAGGGCAGAAAGTGTTGTTTTTGCATTTTGACGAAAAGGTATTGTTTAATTATTTTTTTAAATATACTTAATATTTTTCAAATGGAGAAAAAACATTCAGGTTTTTTTCCTAAAATGATCTGTTGCACAATAAAAAGTTCAATAAGTGGCTTGATATGTATTTTTATTACATTGTATTATATTTTTAAACTTTAAAAACGTTCTCCTGAAAAATCTTTTTTTTTTATTTATGACGTTCTTGAAAGGAGTGAGCGAAATGCCTACGTAATCAGAGGGTAGGTATGGACGTGGAGGAATCTAGTGTATAATATGTCAGGACAAAATAATGTGGCGTTTCATCCTCTCTGCCTACCCCTGCAGATAACGGCATGTCCTGAAAAATCAAGTTTTTTTGGTTTATGACGTTGTTGAAAGGAGTGAGCGAATTGTTGGGCCTTGTAAGGATACTATCAAACCACTGTATTTTGATAATGCATTATCAAACAGTAGTTTCAAAATGTGAGGCATTACAATATTCATGGCGAAACAATTGTCAATATTTTATTTATTTTGATGTGTTTTAAAAATAAAAATATACAACTTAGCAGACCCATAAACTCAGTGTTTGATTTTAATATTTTTATATATATATATATATATATATATATATATATATATATATATATATATATATATATATATATATATATATATATATATATATATATATATATATATATATATATATATATATATATATATATATATATATATATATATATATATATATATATATATATTCCATATAATATATGTACAAATTATGTATGTATTACGGAAAATATTTTATGTAAGAATTTTTTTTATCAATTTCGAAGAGTTTAATTTCAAAGACCTTTAAAAGACTAATTAGAAATGTTTACAAGATTTCTTTTGTGGTTCAAATATTGTTTTTTTCTTCTAAAAACAACATTTCATATTGTTTTTCATGGGATTTATTATTTTGTTCTGTACAACAAACAAACCTGTTTTCGCTTTGCTTTTAGTTTTTAATTTAAGTTTTACTTGGTAAATACCACTATTTCTTAAAATCTATTGTGACACGTGTTTCGATGCATTCCGCGTCATTTTCACGCGTCACTGTGTTTGGAAATGATGCGGAATGCATAGAAATACGTGTCACAATAGATTTGAAGAAACAGTAGTATTTACCAAGAGAAACTTAAATTAAAATTAAAAACAATGTTAAGCAAAATATGATATATCCACTAAAATACGAAACTGAATGTATATTATATCTTTGTTAATGTTTCCATAAAACGTTTCATAGTTTTGTGTTATTATAGTACCATTAATAAGTAATATAATAAAGATTAACACTAGTTAACGCAGTGTTTATTATTATGACCAATAACCCATTGGAGGCCATCTTCATTGCGGACAAAATTACCGTCTAAACAACCATCAAGTCGCGTCGTAAACAAATCTAGCGGAAATAATACTAAAAGAGTTTTTAGAGTATGAAGTCTAGAGTAAATTAGTTCCGGAGAAAAACCGAAAAAAGACTATAAAAAATATACCAAATGAAAATGAAAGAGCTAAAAATTTTTATATAAAAGCCCCTTTTTCATCAAAAGGAAGCCATCGAATTGCTTTCACGTTTGTCTTTTTATTATAGAGCAAATATCTTCAAAAGGGGCCGAAATAATTGCTTTGATTTAGGAAAAGGATAATCTCGACCGAAACCTGAAAAGTCTATCAATATTCCTCTCTCTTCTCGGAACAATCCGCCAAAGAGTTTTATCAAATTAATTAAATTCAACATCGATTTTTACCCTCTAAAAAGAAACAAAATAATTAAATTCTATGGTCAGAAGGATCCGGTTTAGAATAAAATGGAGATTTTGTCGTCGAGAACTTTATCTTTTAATGAACTGTCTATCCCTCAAGGGATTGTATTGTCAGCGAATAGATTTTTGGGTCGTCAATAATGAATTATATTCTCAAAGGTTTATTTTTAGTAGTGAATCGTTACATCATACAAAAAGGTAAATACCACGGGAATAATATAACAATATAATTACGTTTCAATGATTAAAGAAAACACTTCGTTTTTTACCACTTGAGTTTTATTATAGACTACATGTTTCAGAAGTTAAACTTCCATCATTCAGGTCTGTATAGTAACTAAAATATAAAATATAAAATTGTTCTATAAATAAGGAGAGGGGAAAGTAACATGAAACATGTAGTCTACAATAAAACTCAAGTGATAAAAAAACGAAGTGTTTTCTTTAATCATTGTAACATGTCGCTCACTCCTTTCAAGAACGTCATAAATCAAAAAACGTCAATTTTCAGTTGTGCATATTTTCTGAATGCCCAGAAAATGTACTATATCCCAGAAAAAGAGGCATATTTTTAACTTAATATTTACCCGTTACAGGGCAGAAAGTTTTTTTTTGTATTTTGAAGAAAAGTTATTGTTTAATTATCTTTTAAAATAAACTAAATATTTTTCAAATGGAGAAAAAACCTTCAGGTTTTACCTAAAAAGATATATTACACAGTAAAAATTTCAGTAAGTGGCTTGATATTTATTTTTAATACATTGTATTATATTTTCAAACTTTAAAAACGTTCTCCTGAAAAATCAAGTATTTTGATTTATGACGTTCTTGAAAGGAGTGAGCGATGTCTTACCACAAAGTTAATGCCGAAACAATAAATAAAATATAATTACGTTTGTTAATTATATGTTCACATTCGACTAAAATATCATTAATCTACTAAAAGTACTCAACCACCTCTACATATTAATGCAATAAGACCAAGAGGAACATAAAAATGTCGTAAAATGTATGCTTTTGAAGTTGAAATAGTGCACTATTCCACTCACCACTTAATAAGAAAATGTGAAACAAACTGTATTCTGATTTTACTATGAATTAACATTCAATAGCTTTAAATGTCCCTGTTACTGCCAATCTAAATAAATACAAATTTGTAAAACCAACTCCTAGTTAGCAAATAAAAACCTATCAGCGGAAGCTAAACTGGCAGTGCACAACGGAGTCCTGGTTCCAACGCTAATGTGTGGAAGTGAAACATGGAGTTGGCAAAAGAAGGATGAAAGTAGACTGAATGCAGTCGAAATGCGATCTCTCAGAAGAATGTGCGACAAAACGATGTATGATAGATGTACGAATAGTGAAATAAGGAAGGAATGCAAAGCTGAGATAAGCATTATCGATAAAATTAAGAAAGGTGTGTTGAGATGGTTTGGACATGTAGTACGAATGAGTAAGGAAAGAACGGTAAAACAAATTTATGAGGCGAATGTTAGCGGGAAAAGAAGCAGAGGAAGACCGAGAAAAACATGGCACGATCAGGTATGCCAAATACTTGAAAGTGGTCAGGTTAGGAGTCGTAACAATCGGCGGGTATGTATGAGGAGATGCATGAACGTGGAAGAGGCGAAGAATGTTTGCAAGGACAGAGTGGTGTGGCGCTCTATTTTCTCTGCCTACCCCTGCGGAGAAGCGGCGTGATGGTTAGTTAGTTAGTTAGTTAACACCTAGTTTCTAGAAGTGCCCCAGTGTAGGCAGTAAATGGTATAAGTAGTTAGCTAGTTCAGTTAGTCAGCTAGATCCGATTCCAACCCTACATTGGCCGGTACACATACGCCTTTAAAACCCCGACCAGCACAGAAAATAGACACGGAATGATACCAATGCATTTGCAAAAAAAATCCCACCACCGTATTTCCCACTCTTTATCAATTTTATGATGAAAACCTTGGGAGAGTAAAAGAGGCATAGGGAGACCCCATAAAAGATGGTCCGAAGACATAGACGCTGTGGGGGGTAGAAACTGGCAGCATACAGCAACCGACCGAAGGTAATGGAAGGATACAGAAGAGTATTTTGAATATTTAAAGCATTGACTCTGTGGATCATTGTAAAATATAATTAGGAGAAATTAAATGACTTTGTATTTTGATCCACTCACTTTTTTATTAAAAACCAACTGGTTTCGGCAACAACCTGTTGCCCTCTTCAGGGTTTTATTACTAAACAGACATACATAATATATAAAAGAAACAGTGAACAAATTATTGATACGGTAGAGGCCTGTATCCAGCAGAACAGAAGGCTAGAGAAGAAAAAGAATATTTGTCGATATTTCATTCATTTCAAACCCTTATCCGCACCCCAATGGTGCATAGGGCACTACATCATACAAACACAGTGTTATCTTGATCGTTAACACATGAAGGAAAGGTGACCAGCCCTCCGCTTCAGTTACCAGTCCAGGGTAATATGGAATAAATATTATAGTGAAAAAATCACTTATATTTATTTGACCCCCCTGGGAATTGAACCCGGGACCTCCAGAACGGTAGCCGAGGGTGCTGACCATTACACTACGCAGGTGGACATCTATGTATACAAGCTTCGAAACCGGTAGACATTAAAATTAAGTTATAATAAAATATTTATAGTGATTTTAAAACAAAGTTACGTTTTATTTATAATTCAAGAAATATTAATTATCAATTAGTCTGGGTGTTTGTAATGCATTTTTCGCATTTACTTTTCCTTTCCTAACTATCCAACCTGCAGACAAGCCTCTAAAATAGAGGCTTTGCGGTTTATTCCTTTATTTAAAAAAATCTTTCTTTTGCCAGCTCCACGCTTCAGTTCCATACATCGGGGCTTGGAATTGCTCCATTGTGCAGTGCCAGTTTAAATCTCGCGTATTGAAAATAAACGTGGAACCACAATAAATCCATTTGGGTCGGAGATATTCGACCCACTATTTGCACAGCGAATTTGCATAACCATTATAGTAGAAATATATGTTCTATACCAGCGGTCGGCAAACTTAATAATCAAAGAGCAAAATATGCACATTAAAACGATTACATTTTTGTACTTTTTTTACATTTAAACATAGATTATTTAAGAAGAATATGGAAGTCTGGGTATTTGCGGGTTTTATGACCTATCACAAGCTGGTTAAGTGATATAAATTTTAATTTTTCATCAAACTATTACATGGCTACAGCCAAAAAAAAATACAATAGTGTGCCCCCACTGGGTTTTCCTGTGCCGAGGGCATATTTTACAATACTAATTAATGTAAAAGGGTTTGAAAATGTATGATGAGATGTCTGTATAATATATATATATATATATATATATATATATATATATATATATATATATATATATATATATATATATATATATATATATATATATATATATATATATATATATATATATATATATATATATATATATATATATATATATATATATATATATATATATATTTATGTATTGGTGAATGTGACGCGTGTGTAAAGTGATCACTTAAACCAGCCTATGACGGTCGTCAGCCCCGTAAATGCCCAGACTTCTATATTCTTCTTCATCTTTGATGAGATGTCAAAAAATAATATGAAAATAACTCCTGTAATTGGAGATAATCCAGATTTTGTGAACAAGTATTTGGACACATTAAAAATGTTGTATATATATATATATATATATATATATATATATATATATATATATATATATATATATATATATATATATATATATATATATATATATATATATATATATATATATATATATATATATATATATATTGATGTAGTAAATTAAGTGTTCATAATATTCAATAGTTTATATAATAATAATAATAAAATAAAAAAAGAATAATGTCCTTGCGTCTCCTTTGAAAGTTCGATCAAGTCAGGTTTGTACGTCGTTATTTTTAATTTTAAGCACGTTTCCAGGTTCTCATCAACAAGACGATTTCTCATTTATTATTTATAAGTTTCATGCTTCAAAATATGATTGTTCGCACGAATACGTGCAGAGTCGAAGAGCCTTCCCGCGGATATTTGTGCCGGCGCCGCATTTAAAAGGTCGGCTCCGGAGCCGCACTTTGCCGACCCATGTTCCATCGCCTACTAGAATTGTGCCGGAGTTTTATTTGGCGATGAGGCACTTACGTACACAGCGCTTCGCTAACAGCCAAGAGGTACAACACACACAAGCACGTATTCGGTATTTTAAGATGTTTGCTTCGATGATTTCCATAAGCAATTAACGGTGGTCATTTATTGAGCGCGCATAATAGCGTGATACAAATGATAATTTGGAGTGATATTTGATGTGTAGAATTTAATGTTGCATAAATATTTCATACTCTATGTATTAATTTTAAATCAAACACAGATTTTTTGAGTCTACTAAGTTGTATTTTATTAACAAAAAACACATAAAAAATTATATTGTGACAATTGTTTCGCCTGTCACAATATAATTTTTTATGTGTTTTTTGTTAATAAAATACAACTTAGTAGACTCAAAAAATCTGTGTTTGATTTAAAATTAATACATAAATTAAAATGGAGTTCTACAAATTAAACGCCAAGTCAATAAATATTTCATACTCGGTTACTGATTTTTTATCCGTAATAGATTTAGATCCGTAAATATTGATTTTTTGTCCGCCTCCGTAGTGTAATTAATGGTCAGCACGCTCGGCTACCGTTCTGGAGGTCCCGGGTTCGATTCCCAGGGGGAGTCAAATAAATATAAGTGATTTTTTCACTGTAATATTTATTCAATATTACCATGGACTGGTACCTGAAGCGGAGGGCTGATCACCTTTCCTTCATGTGTAAAACGATCATAATAACACTGCGTTTATAAGACACAGTGCCCTATGCACCATTGGGGTGCGGATAAGGGTTTTATTATTATTATTATTTAATATTTCATACTCGGTTGAAGATTGGGCTACTGATTTTTTATCCGTAATAGATTTAGATCAGTAAATATTGATTTTTTGTCCGCCTCCGTAATGTAATTAATGGTCAGCACGCTCGGCTACCGTTCTGGAGGTCCCGGGATCGATTCCCAGGGGGGGTCAAATAAATATAAGTGATTTTTTCACTGTAATATTAATTCAATATTATCCTGGACTAGTACTTGAAGCGGAGGGCTGACCATTACACTACGGAGGCGGACAAAAATATTTATTTATTCAATATTACCCTGGACTGGTACCTGAAGCGGAGGGCTGATCACATTTCCTTCATGTGTAAACGATCAAGATAACACTGCGTTTATATGAAGCAGTGCCCTATGCACCATTGGGGTGCGGATAAGGGTTTTATTATATTATTATTATTATTATACATAGATGAAGAAGAGTATGGAGGTCTGAGACAGACAAGGGCTAGAAGAAAAAGATTAATCGTATTTACATAATCCTACGCATATACACGTAATAATATATTATATTGTACATGGAATGAATGAAGATTGATGGCAGTTACTGATACTTAGGGTAAAATAATTAATGGGGCAATGTTTAGTCAAGATAAATGTCAGCATCCACAATATAGAGCATTTTTTGATTTATGAGAACACAACATTTTCCCGCCATTTTGAAATATTAACGAAGTGCCGGTGGCATGAAAAATAATGAAAATTAATAAACGAAAAGGATCCATTAACGATTTACAATCCGCTGTACGTATTCGAATGGATCTTTGACAGACGGGAGGAATATCTAATTTAACATACTCAACCTATAAAGGATTGTATTAGACTCGTTTTGTGTTTATAACACCCGATATAATTAATATTTTCATTCATCATTTCCTTTTTGAAAATTCGCCTTCGAAACAACGTTATTTTAGTAAGTTGGCAATGACTGACGTCACAGAAAAGATGGAGCTATTTAAATATTGGTGGCATTGCTAAATTATTGACGGCTCTATTTGTTGATGTCTATGGTATGTCTATGAGTAAGGAAAGAACGGTAAAACAAATTTACGAGGCGAATGTAGTTGTAAAACGAGTCAGAGGAAGACCGAGAAAAACTTAGTACGATCAAGTATGCCAAATACTTGAAAGTGGTCAGGTTAGGAGTCGAAATAATCGGCGGGTATGAATGAGGAGATGCATGAACGTGGAGAGGCAAAGAATATTTACAATGACAGAGTGGTATGGCGTTCTATTCTCTGTGCCCACTCCTGCGGAAAAGCGGCGTAATGGTAAGTTAATTTGTAAGTATAAATATATCTGAAATTAATGAAAGGTAATTGGAATATAATAAAATCGTGGATTTTTTTTTAATATGGAATGGCGTTGCACATGTAATACAATGCATTTGCCAATGTCAAGTTAATTGAATTCTTAATTATAAAATATGATAGACTAAAAATTATAAAGATACACTATAAATTTATTTTATTTAATTTCAGAAAAACAACTAACAGTCTGTACAAATTTGGGTTCCTGCTCGCCAGGATGAGATGGATATCTGTAGGGAGGAAAATAAGCGGGGCCAGAGATTTAAAAAATTTGGCATTTGGAAATTTATTGGGCAAACAAAGAATATGTGGTTAAGGTCTTCAATCGTGGAAGATGTCGCTTCCTAAAAGGTATTGGTCGTCAAATTGGATGTTTTATTATTTCTTATGTGTTCGAATGCAATGTACGTTGACTGTCGCGCCATGTTGAATATCGTAAAACAGCTTGCTTTTACATCGGGAATAAAATGAGACAAAGCCTGTGTCTTTGTTGCACGTGTGAGTTAAGTTTAAGATTCCAGCATTTTTATTGCTGCAGGTCGCAACTAAATTTTCATGACTTGTTACTTTCAACCTACAAAGCAAATATTTATCTATGCATTTAAAAAGTCGTTCTAACATACAAAAGCACACCTTAACATTATTCGTTTATTAAAATCGTTCAAATGGATGAATCCAACATGTTAAGTTCGTATAGTTAACTAACTAACCATGGATAATGAACAAATATCTCAACATAGATGAGGAAGAGTATGGGAGTCTGAGTATTTATGACTTATCAATATATATATATATATATATATATATATATATATATATATATATATATATATATATATATATATATATATATATATATATATATATATATATATACATATATATATATATATATATATATATATATATATATATATATATATATATATATATATATATATATATATATATAATATAATATATATATATATATATATATATATATATATATATATATATATATATATATATATATATATATACATATATATATATATATATATATATATATATATATATATATATATATATATATATATATATATATATATATATATATATATATATATATATATGTATATATTTATAAATATATATATATATATATATATATATATATATATATATATATATATATATATATATATATATATATATATATATCTTCTTCTTTTTCTATATCCCAAGTATCTGTTTGTGCCTTCGCTTGTAGCTCTTGGGATGTTGACTCCCAGCTGTCTTTCCACCTATGTTGAGATGTCAATATAAAAAAACTCCTAAGACGAGAAACTCAGATTTGTGAACAAGGATTTGGACGCACTCAATATGTAGGTGTTCAAATAAAATAAAATAACCCTTATCCGCACCCGATAGTGCATAGGGCACTGCATCACATAAACGCAGTGTTATCTTGATTAACACACGAAGGAAATGTGATCAGCCCTCTGCTTCAGGTACCAGTCCAGGGTAATATTGAATACAAATTAGAGTGAAAAAAATCACTTATACTTATTTGACCTCCCCCCGAATCGAACCCGGGACCGCCAGTACGGTAGCCGAGCTTGCTGACCATTACGGAGGCGGACATTGTTCAAAATTAACGAAATATAGCTGTGCGCTTATACTCAGCTCATTGTCACACAATCCCATCAATTTTGAGTCGCTACTTAATTTTAATTAATTAATTAATAATTTGCGTTTTTTCGTTTAGCTTGCTTGACATTTAAAAAGCGTAGCGCTGAAAAGAGCTCGCGAATGTAAATTTCTTCGCAGGAATGCCTAAATCCCGTGTTTTATTTGGGCAATTAAGAAGGCCATTAACAGTTTTGCTTACAGAAGAAATATTAGCGGTGGGTCGGCTAAGGGTTGGTGAGCTGAGATATTAAATTCTACTCTTACGACCACTTACGTTTAATATACCGCGCAATCCTTTCAACAACGTCATATATCAAAAATCGTCAATTTTTTAAGTTTTCGGAATGCCCAGAAAATATACTATTTCCCAGCAAAAGCGGCATATTTTTAACATAATATTTACCCGCTACAGGGCAGAAAGTGTTGTTTTTGCAATTTGAAGAATAGGTATTGTTTAATTATTTCTTTAAATCTACTAAATATTTTTCAAATGGAGAAAAAACCTTCAGGTTTTACCTAAAAAGATTTGTTGCACAGTAAAAAGTCCAATAAGTGGATTAAAATCTTAAAATCTATTGTGACACATATTTCGACGCAAAATGCAACGAAATATGTGTCACAATAGATTTTAAGAAATAGATGAAGAAGAATATGGAAGTCTGGGCATTTACGGGGCTGACGACCGTCATAGGCTGGTTTAAGTGATCACTTTACACACGTGTTACATTATTGTTGTGAAATGTTGAGATGTCAAAAAATACTCTTATAAACAAAATTTATTGTCATGTAAGAAATGTAGTGTAAAAACACCTTTTTCGTGAATTCCTATTACGGAAATTCAGTTAAATATTGAGATAGGACATGTTTGGATACGTATAAGGTATGTATTGAATATATATTAGGCTGGTTTAAGTGATTCCATATTCTTCTTCATCTTTAATGAGATGTCAAAAAATAGTATGAAATAACTCCTGTAATTGGAGATAATCCAGATTTTGTAAACAAGTATTTGGACACACTCAAAATGCTGTAAATTTAAGAAATGGTGCTATTTACCAAGTAAAACTTAAATTAAAAATGGATTTTACTACAATATGACTGCCGAATAATGAAAATAATCATTTTATGAAAATAATAATTTTAAATAATAATTTTATGAAATTCCATATGGAGATTGTGATAAAAAATATATTGGCGAAACTGCGAGAAATTTAAAGATTAGAATTAAAGAACATCATAGCGGTCTTGTTAGTAATTATTTTTCGGAATTTGCAAATCACATAATAGATACTAATCACTCATTTCACTCTCATAAATTAAAATTATTACACCTTGTTCCATATAAAGGCCAAATTATGAATAATCTTGAAAATTTAGAAATCCAAAAAAACCTAAATTCCAATAATAATTTATTAAATAATATATTGTTTCAAAATTCTTCACCTTTGCTTTCCATTTTTCCTTTGTTTTCAAACTCCGTCCCTTGACTAACCCCTTCCCCTTACTTTGCCCTCTCCTTATTTATAGAACAATTTTATATTTTATATTTTAGTTATTATACAGACCTGAATGATGGAAGTTTAACTTCTGAAACATGTAGTCTATAATAAAACTCAAGTGGTAAAAAACGAAGTGTTTTCTTTAATCATTGTAACATGTCTTACCACAAAGTTAATGCCGAAACAATAAATAAAATGAAAATAATCATGATGATTAATTCTTTAAATATTTTTTTATCTTAAAGAAAAGAATTAACGAGTATTTGGGTAAAAACTTACATTAATATGAGTTATATACAACATAATACGTATTATCAAATATTCTTATCAAATTTGTGACTTAATCCGGGTAGTGAAATTTAATACTTCGTCATATCGTAGTCGTACAGGAGAAAGTGACCAACTACCAAAACGTAAAATGCTCAGGAGGGCCATTTAAGTCACTTTTGCTTGGCAATAAAATAAACACTAATGCAGTTAGTCATTTTTAACAAGACAATATATTATACTTCCAAGTTTAAAATCCTTTGGGATTTTTTCAGGGCAATATTAAGCTAGTAATATATCAAATTGAATAAATATGACAGTGAAAAAAATCACTTATATTTATTTTACCCCCCTTGGGAATCGAACCCGGGACCTCCAGAACGGTAGCCGAGCGTGCTGACCATTACACTACGGAGGCAGACAAAAATATTTATTTATTCAATATTACCCTGGACTGGTACCTGAAGCGGAGGGCTGATCACCTTTCCTTCATGTGTAAACGATCAAGATAACACTGCGTTTATATGAAGCAGTGCCCTATGCACCATTGGGGTGCGGATAAGGGTTTTATTATTATTATTACTATTAATATATAAAATAGTCAATGATCACGTTTTTGCGAAACAATGCACTTGGTCACTTTCTCCCGTATGACGTCGATATTTTCAATTCAATATTAGTATTGTCACATCGATCGCAGATTATTTATGCATGTTTTTATGTTACTTATCAAATGATGCAATGGATTATTGTCAGACGGGAGGAATATCTAATTTAACATACTCAACCTATAAAGGATTGTATAGGTCCTGACGAAGAGACGGGTACGTCTCGAAACCGGTAGACGTAAAAATCTCGGTGAGTGGTTATATACTAATTTTATTAACATTTTTGTAAAAAAATAAATAAGATTGTATAGGACTCGTTTTGTGTTTATAACAGCCGATATAATCAATATTTTCATTCATCACTTTCTTTTGGAAAATTCGGAGTTATATGGATTTAGAGAAAATTAAGTTGCAGTTTAACGAATACTGGGCCTTAACATAGATGAAGAAGAATATGGAAGTCTGGGGTATTTACAGTGCTTACGACCCGTCATAGGCTGGTTTAAGTGATCACTTTATACACGTATAACATTCAACATTCCACCCATGCCATCTATATCATATCATATAATTCCCACGTCCTTTTATGTGTGAGTCCGTGGCAGAATCTAAGGTTGATTTGAGTATGTTTTTTGTAATTTTTTTGTAATTTAGCAGAGACACTTATATGTGTGCAAGATCCTCACCGAATTATTTTACATACTTGGAGACGACTCTAAACATGAATGGAATGGTAAATGTTACACGTGTGTAAAGTGATCACTCAAACCAGCCTTAAACGGGACATATACCCTGTAAATACCCAGACATCGATATTCTTCTTCATCTACGTTGATATAGCAAAAATGTTTTTTAAAAATCTCGTAAGCTGATAAACTCAAATTTTTGAAGAAGGATTTGTACCCAAAATGTTAAGAATTGTTTTTTAAAATATTGAACAATTTTTACAACATTTTGAGTGTGTCCAAATACTTGTTCACAAAATCCGGATTATCTCCAATTACAGGAGTTATTTTCGTATTATTTTTTAACATCTCATCAAAGATGAAGAAGAATATACTATATATATATAGACTTCCATATTCTTCTTCATCTTTGATGAGATGTTAAAAAAAAAAAAAAAAATTGTTTATAACCGCTTTATCCCGTACCTACCATATGTGTCGACAGATATATTTTGTCTTCTTCAGAGATCGATGGAGACTAGTACCTATCTATCCCTAAAGAAGGTATTTGTCGAAACCGGTTTTAAAATACTGGGATATAAAGGTTTAAAGCCAATGTTTTATTTTTATGATGTTTGTCAAATTATGGGCCAAGGTATAAATAAGAATACAATAAGTAAAATAAAAAGTCAAATAAGTAATTCTCGTGAAATAGGTTTGCCTTTTCCTTACAATATCCGCACCGAATAGTGCATAGGGTATGTTTAAACTAGCTTTACGATATTCTCTTCTAAAAACATTTAAGAGGAGAAAATATGCTTGTATTTTAGCATATATTTAAGAAAATGCATATCGCTCACTCCTTTCAAGAACGTCATATATCAAAAATCGTCAATTTTCAGTTGTGCATGTTTTCGGAATGCCCAGAAAATTTACTATATCCCAGCAAAAGCGGCATATTTTTAACTTAATGTTTACCCGCTACAGGGCAGAGAGTGTTGTTTTTACATTTTGAAGAAAAGGTGTTGCTAAATTATTTTTTTAAATATACTTATTATTTTTCAAATGGAGAAAAAACATTCAGGTTTTAAGTAAAAAGATCTGTTGCACAGTAAAAAGATCAATAAGTGGCTTGATATTTATTTTTAATACATTGTATGATATTTTTAAACATTAATAACGGTCTCCTGAAAAATCTAGTTTTTCTTATTTATGACGTTGTTGAAAGGAGTGAGCGATATATTGAATCGTTTTTTCTTTACTTTTTTTTCAAAATTAATATGATAGTTTTTACGAAACTAATTTAAAACTAAAATAAAGAGAGAATATTTTATAAACATGAATCATGATGGATTCCAGTTGGATTTTTGTTGATAATAAATAATATGGGTTAAACATTTCGTTATGTATGTCAGTAGGTACTAATGTGCGAGAATTTCGTAAGCTTTCGTAAGAGTACTTTGCAAAAATAATAAATGAAACCCTGTATAATTATTATGTATACGCTTTTCTAGAGTCGTTATTTAAATAATAGCGTTGTAATACTTGCGATAATAATTGACGAAGAGCTAAAAAACATTAAAAATCGGAGTGAGATAAAATTATCGGACGGGGAGTTCGTCGGACGAGAATTAATTATTTAACTCACCAGATGAAATCTTTGCAGTGAGAGCAGAATGTTGGCTGCTTGAAGAACCTCGGCATGAACTTGTGGTCTTTGATGTTGTAAACATTCTTCTTCTTGAGAGCGCCTTTCCGGCCGCGGAGGCGGAAGCCCAGCGAGGTGTTGATGTCTCCCCCATCGTCACAATTGTTGTCGTCTGCCATCGTCCTCTTTCACAAGAATCACTCAACTTTCGATAACGGAGGGTATTATCTGAACTTACTCCCGCCCAAAGTGGCGCACCAACCGAACGCACGATGCGCTCGGGACCAAACGTCAAAACCGTCTGGGAACGTGCGAACAATATAAATAAAATACATACACAATATTTACTTCACACGAACCCGAGGCGAACCGTGCCTCGTAGAGCGCATGCGTCTCACTGACATATCAAGTCAAATCCAAACAACTTGATCGAACATGTGCCGCTTCAAAGGTGTCAGCACTGGAGCTTTTGCATTGCGCATGCTCGCTACATACAGGGTTGTCACATGCAACTTTAACCCTTGGAAATATTCTACAGTAATTTAGCTTGTAATCAATGCCTCTGAATCCAAACATAGTATTTTCAATTCCACATTTATTTTTATAATACGATAACTGCTAAAAATTAAATGCTTTATTTCATTGATTGTATTTTTTTCCTTTCATTAAGATGGAATTTTACTTACAGTACAATGTCTCAAGATAAAAATAATTAAGTTTATGTATATATTTTATATTTATATTTTATTATTATTATTCATATTTATATTTTTAAGTAAAAAAATATTTTAATTATTATTTTCTGAAAGCTAGAATTATAAATTACATCGTTGTTTTCTGCGTTATTAAACGACTAAGCTTGTAGTGTTAATGAAAGCTTATGTTAATTCCTCAGTTTCTTATCCATGCCAAAACCACTGCGCCGAATCGATGCAAAATTAAATTGATCGTGACTATATGAAAACAGCTTAATTAGACCTGCGCTCCGGGTTCTGGGATATAGAAGTGGAAAATATTTTTGGATGCAGATAATGAAAGTGAAGGAGCTTAATGTAAAGAACATAATTGCTATGTGTAATTAGAAGTGGAAGAGAAATCGGAGATATCAAAGATACAGAAATTAATATAATTGCAATGGATAAAGCGCTGAGAGTTACTTATATGTACATATGTACATACTTGTACTTGCTTTTGTAAGATGCTTACTGCTATTATTTATGAGTTTAGAGGATCGAGAAGTTAATCGTAAATTTCTGATGCATCAAATAAGTCTTAATATATATTATTTAAAATTAGCTCAAACTGTGTTAGAAATCTCGTACTTTTCAAATATATTTTTCTGTTTGCTTATATTTCAAAAATAAAGATTTATTGTATAAAACTATTACAATACATAAAATAAAATAAATAAACCAAAAATTTCAACATTTTAACTTTTAATCTTGTGTATGAAGTTAAATGTATTGAGTTGTCTGTTCTGACTCAATTTCTTTCAAATACATGCATTTTTTTTTGGAAAATAAAATTAATTAATGATTTCGTGAGACAGACAATCACCAGAAGCTAACAAATAAATACATTATTGGTGCTCTTTGTCTCCAATTATATTATTAGCCTTCGTTTAACTATTACGTGATTACTAAGACTAACTGATACAGTTTACGGCCATCCATTTTATGGTACCCCCGTAAAAAAATATTTGCGATGGTTTTGTACACTCGTACATACAATTACTTAATTGTATCTGGAATTTTGTAAAACGTATCTTCCTTCGTATCTTAACGATTTGCGTCTGGTTACATTTCGGTCATTTCTATATACATATTTGTTATTTGTTATAATATGTTTGGGTAGGTACTGGAACATAAATATGGTTTAATTCATTGTCTATGTTTTTTGTTGGCTTCGTTGGCCTCACTGCACCGTGACTACAACATCGCTTCCTATTCGTCCAAATTTAAACGAACACTATCAACTGTTTTTTCGGCGTTTTGATTTGTGTCGTTGTTCTGCTGTGCCGCGGGTTTAATCTCATTTTTTGTTCAGGAGATAAAAGTTATTGTTAGAATTTTACGAACGAAACGACGTGAAATTATTTTTATTTAGTTATATCTAAAAACTATTCAAACTTTAAAAACTGTTGTCAAGAATGCTTTAGTTGTAGTAAAAAAGTGACTTTTGGAAGTTTAACGGTTAGTGGGTATAGATGTAGTTAATTATTTTTTTACATAATTATTGTGTGGCATTATACTGATTGATCTTTCAATGCAGGCAAATGTAATTATTGAAACATTATCGAATCCACTACAGTTGCTTACTATTACCTCGTGGTAAAACTCAAAAAAGTGTATACGCAATCCGGTGACGGTTGTGATTTTACCTCACCTTTAACGACTTTCTCGTGTTGATTTTGTTTTAATTTTTATATTATAGAAAATACTCGAAGGATTTAAAATGTCAGACGTAGCAGTGGATCGACGGTCTCACATGCTGTCACTTTTAGCCGAATTCGACGATTTGAACCGATGTAACAACGTTTTGAACGATGGCACAGCAGAAGAATGTGAGTATTCGTTTTTTTCGTTGTATTTAAACACATGTCGAGTACCAATTTACTTTAACTAATTGTCGTCACCTAAACATATTTTTTAAATGTTTTAAATTGTGATGTCTTAAATGCTAACGTTGCATTTATATGTAAACATCATAAATGCAACCCATTAATGTCGAATGCAACACAAACTGTTGGCCATTGTTATTCTTTTCTGGTGTCTCAACTAGCCGGCAATTTTGTAAATTTCCACTTTCTAACATTCCTGTCTTTTAAAAAAAAAATTCAAAAAACTTTTGAAATAAAACAAATTTAACATTACCTAAAACTAAAACTACTTCAAACTATGAAACTGCTGACATCTTTTAATATTACTATTGAAGCTATTGCAATGGAATACAGGTCTGTTTACCTTGATGTAGAATACTATTTAAATATTTATAATATACGTAGATAAAAGCAAATAACTATGCTCTTTTCAGTAAAGCATTGTAAAGATTATATTTTATAAAAATGAGTTTTCAATGTTAAATTACTGTAAATTATAAATCATCCTTGTGGTTATTTTCCTTTTTTTTACGTCCAAGTGACTGAAATCTAGCAACGGCTTATGCAACACCGCTTATCATGACCCTACTCAGGCTTCAACTTTTTAAGTTTCAAAGCCTATGCCTATTCGTGAGTGGATTTACTCTTTATGTTTAAAGTTACTATAATTTCATGTAATTCATGAGTGAAAATTGTAGGCAAAAACACTCGCTGTGGTTATTTTCTCACAAAAATGGTGCTATATATACTAAACTATTATTATTATCGAATTGTGGTAGAAATATATTTTTGTTATAAATTAAAAACTTTACAATTGTCAACATTAGTTTATTGCTCTTGAAATATTTCAAAATGCTTTTTTTCTAAATTGGTGCTTAGTTTTTCTTGGTCTTCCGCTGCTCTTTTTTCCAACTACTCATAAATTTGTTTTACCGATCTTTTCTCACTCATTTGTTCTATGTGTCCAAACCATCAAACGCACCATTCTTAATTTTATCAATAATGCTTATCTCAGCTTTGCATTCCTTCCTTTTTCCATTCATATGGCAAATGCCTCATGGCAAAACCATGGAACCAATTTCATTGGAACATCTACCATACATGGTTTTGCCGCACTGATTGCATTTTGACTGCATTCAGTCTACTTTCATCCTTCTCTTGCCAACTCCATGCTTCACTTCCATACATCAGGGTTGGAACAAGGACTACATACTGATATTACTACTACTACTACTACTACTAACCCTTATCCGCACCCAGTGGTGCATAGGGCACTGCATCGTTTAGAAGCAGTGTTATCTTGATCGTTAAATACACGAAAGAAAGGTGATTAGTCCAGGGTCATGAAACCCGGGACCTCCAGCATGGTAGCCGAGCGCGTTAACTGCTACACTATGGAGGCGGACAAAATATGTATTGACCATATCATAAAACTTTGACCATTTCATAAAACATTTGGTTGAAAATTGGTTTGAACACAAGCTCTAAACATATTTCTACTGTTGTATTTTACAAATTCCCTCACAAACATTGATAAAATAGTTAGTAACATAATCTCCAATCAACCGAGACTAATGAAAGGTTCATGTTTTTTTTCCACTATGTAGTGCATGCGAAATTTACTGTTTTGGAGCGGCTACTGTGCCAACATAGTAAATGACATGGAATTTGAACTGTCCTTTTTTATGTACATAATGTGATTTTCACACTTGTGAAAAAAAACTATAAAGTATACTTTTTTACATACGATGATATAAACGAGGTAAAAGGTCTCACGCACATGAGTTATACCGCAATATCCCTTGCAGACTTCCTGGGGTTCCTGGAGCTGGTGGAGAGTTGGCAGAAGCAGTACAGCGCGGCGGAGTCGGAGGCCACGCGCCTGCAGAAGGAGCTGCAGGATGCCCTGAAGGCTATCTCCATATGGGAGGCCAAGTTCACGCATGCCCGCAAGCTGCTTGATGCTGAGAAGAAGCAGAGGATCAGGGCAGAGCATGACCGTGATGCGTTGGTGGGTTCTAATTACACTACTTTAAAATTGTAAAAGAAAAACACTTGTTTTTTACCACATGACTTTATTTTATTATGACGACTAGTTTCGGAAGCTATGCTTCCATCTTTGAGTCTAAATATAAACATATGTTAGTTTATATTTAGACTTGGCACATGGAGTTGGTAAAAGAAGAATGAAAGTAGACTGAATGCAGTCGAAATGCGATCTCTCAGAAGAATGTGCAACAAAACGATGTATGATAGATGTGCAAATAGTGAAATAAGGAAGGAATGCAAAGCTGAGATAAGCATTATCGATAAAATGAAGAAAGGTGTGTTGAGATGGTATCGTTCACCGAGTGATCATTTTCTTTGAATTTCCGATAGTGAAACAGTCTATTTTGTTACAAATAATCTGAAAAAAAGTGTGTAATGGATTGTCAAGCATCATACTGAATTAGTATTCCTATAGCTTTGTTATTTGTTTAACAGGAAAAGCAGATGACCCTCGCCCGTGAACTCCTGTTCAGTGACAACCGAGAAAAGTTGAATAACGAGACGCTGGAGAAATTGGCTTTTCTCAATAACACCGGAACCAGTCGACAACAGTCCCACGGTTTGGACCAGGGCCATGCCAGGCTTAACACAATCAACGAGATGAATTCTACAGGTGTGAACTCTACTATTTTTTTTTTTTTTAATTTTAACTTATTTATTTTAAAACATATTATATGAGTCATGTATATACAATATTCTCGAGGAGTAATTTCCATCTCAATTTGGGACATGGGGTTAAGGTTAACATGACTGAAACACAAATAAGTTCCATAAATGATAAAAAATTGATAACAAAACTAATACATGTCAAAATATGAAACAATAAACAAGTATAATAAATAGGCATAAAACAACAAAAAAAACATAAGGTAAGATTTACCGTTACACCCGTTGCATTTATAATGTCACGCGGGTTAGTTAGGATAGGCACCGCTTTTCTGCCTACATGGAATGCACGCCCCTGCTGATTCCTACCTTACAGATCAGAGCAGGAAAAACACTTATTCAACAATGTTGCAGGTAATCTGCTATCGGACCAGAGTTTCTCCCGGTCCGAGGATGACCTGGACGAGTCTCTCGTGAATGGACGTCGCTCCTGGAGGAGGCACCGGCCTTCCGGGCCCATGGCGCCCTCTACCGAGGAACAGCATCCTCCAATGAAGAAGAAAAAGTCCTCCAACGGAAAGGTAACAACTAAAAAAAAGAGATTTCTGTTTAGCATTTTATCATTAAATCTTTCTTGTTGCTTCACTACATTAATCTATCCTCAATTTCTTATAATTTCGTATAAAAACATGCTATAAAACATCTTTGGGTTAATCTGCTTATTATATCCTCCTGATGTTTCCGCCACCTTTGTAGCGCTGTACAATTAAATTTGTAAAGAAGGAGAAATATATACACTATCTCAAAAAATGCGTTTGTAATTAACAGTGTCTGGGAATCATGTGTGTTTTAACTAATATAATCAAAAAGTACTTACTTTGACCAGCTAGCTATATATCCACATAACAATTCATATAATAATAATAAAACTCTTATCCGCACCCCAATAGTGCATAGGGCACTGCGTCATAAACTCAGTGGTATCTTGATCGTTTTACACATGAAGGAAAGGTGATCAGCCCTCCGCTTCAGGTACCAGTCTAGGGTAATATTAAATAAATATTACAGTGAAAAAATCACTTATATTTATTTTACCCCCCTTGGGAATCGAACCTGGGACCTCCAGAACGGTAGCCGAGCATGCTGACCATTACGCTACGCAGGCGGACAATTCATATACTCAATAAGTTACCTTAAGAGGCCACCTTGATTCACTAATGATGTATGTTGTCCATATATTACCCATATTTATATTATTTTTTGACATCTCATCAAAGATGAAGAAGAACATGGAAGTCTAGGCATTAACGGGGCTGACGACCGTCTTCCATATTCTTCTTCATTTTTGATGAGATAAAAAAAATAAAATGAAAATAACTCCTGTAATTGGAGATAATCCAGATTTTGTGAACAAGTATTTGGACACACTCAAAATGTTACCTATCAGTCCAATTACATAGCTAATATTAAAAAAAAGGTCTCAGTCATTGGTGGAAAAATATAGCGTTAAAACGGACAATATTTAACATTTAGCAAGTAAGCGGATTTAATTTTTAGTAAACTCATATCATATTGCTATTAAGATATGATATTATATTTTTTTAATGCAAATCATTTTATATTAAAACGTAAACATATGCTAATCACGCACATTATCCATTTTACTTTTCTCTTCTTTTACGTGTCTGTGCCTAACAAAATGCTTCCCTTCCTTTCTCCTAACACACAGTTGGATACTAACACAACAAGCGGAAGTCTTACTGGGACCGGAGGAAGTCGGGTGGTGGCCACCACCACCGTAACGGTGGATCGCTGCCCCAATAACAAGTGCATGACCAATGGCCGAATCACCGCTTCTTCCGTCATCGAGGTAACACACTCACACATGCATGGTGTCCAGTAAATATAATTTCCTTTTGGTCTATAATGCATCGCTCTACTCGATCAATCCAAAACAGACGGTATCGCAAGCTGCCGAGATTTGTGAATGTTCAAATATGTTATTTGTTTGACATCTCATCAAAGATGAAGAAGAATATGGAAGTCTGGGCATTTACGGGGCTGACGACCGTCATAGGCTGGTGTAACATTCACCGATTCTACCCATTATTGACATCAATGTTACAAGTGTGTAAAGTGATCACTTAAACCAGCCTATGACGGTCGTCAGCCCCGTAAATGCCCATACTTTCATATCTTTCTTCATCTTTGATGAGATGTTAAAAATAATATAGTTAAACTATAACTTTAATATTATATGGTAAAATTAAACCATAAAGCATTATTGACGACTTAAATTCTTGGAAGTTTTATATATATGAACCAATTTTGAAACATTATTGTTGAATCACTAGAACTTCACTGGAGACATCTATTGGCGAGATGAAAAGAAGCTTGTCAAAAAATAATATAAAAATAATTCCTGTAATTGGAGATAATCCAGATTTTGTGAACAAGTATTAGGACACACTCAAAATGTTGTAAATAAGTCATACACGACTGATAAAAAAACATTTATAAAAAAAAGGTGGTAGTTGGGAAAGTAGAGTCTGTTACTCAACAGCCAATATATTTTCACATTTAGAAAATCATTACGAAATCAACCAGGACTTCGAGTGCATGCAGCAACTCCTGGGTTTGATTTCCAGAGAAGTTAAAATTGATCAAAGTGATGAAAAGAAGCTTTTTATTGAGCAGAAACTCTTTTATTAGCATGTGAGGTCCGAATCCTGGATTATAATCACACACATGAGAAACGCCAGAAAATATCATTTTCATTTTTTATTATTCAAGCTTATAATTTGACCATAAATAAATCAATCAAATAGAAATATATGTGAAGGTCATACAAACATGAATATTTATTTTGTATGATAAAAATTGTTAATGTATTTTTGTATGGTAAAAATAATTCTAAATGTAGGGCTATCAGAGCAGTTCCAGCAGCGACGATGTTGGCCAAGTTCCCGAAAAGCAGGAAGTCATCCCTTCCACACCCAAGATCAGCAAACAGGAATACAACATCAAGATAGAGTCCAAGGGTGACGGCTATTATGATACCAACATCAGGAATTTCACACCCACTGCTCCACCACTGAAGAGCGGTAAGTTCAAATCATTCTTTGTCGCAGAACAGACAAAATTACTTGTATATTATTTCGAGAAATAAAAAGACTTTGTGTTTTGATCCACTCACATTTTTATCAACCAACTAATTTCGGCAACAACCTGTTAACCTGGCCCTCTTCAGGGTTTAATTTATGACTTCTTCTTTCTGTGCCACTTACGAAGATCGGCGATCATTATGACTCATAATTTAAATAATAATTTATGAGGTCATAAATTAAACCCTGAAGAGGACAAGGGGTTGTTGCTGAAACTAGTTGGTTAATAAAAATGTGAGTGGATCAAAACACAAAGTCTTTTTATTTCTCGAAATAATATATCAATATGATCCTCAAAGTTAATGCTTTCAATATTCAAAACAAAATTACTTGTAACTAAAATTAATTTTGTCCGCCTCCAAGGTGTAATGGATAGGGCAGGGGTTGCGCCGTAGAAAGTAATGAGGGGCGCCGTTAGTCGATCCTCTAAAAAAAAATCAAATCATCCAAAACCACAAATATTCTCGGATACCTATAAAGATACAATTTCATTTTTGAGAGCTAGCATCTTTCTACCCAACTACTATTATTGTAGGTACCTATTTATTTCGACTATAATACATATACATATGCATATAATCACATTACACCTAAAACAAAGAGCAATATACACCTAAAACAAAGAGCAATATTGTTAAAGACAAAAACGGAAACCTATTATTTGAAAATGAAAAGGTAGCTGAGCGATGGAAGGAATATCTAGAAGATCTGTACTGTGGAAATGATATCGAAGACGAAAGGATTTATTTGGAACCAGAAGAAGAAGTAGATCCCGATTGCAAAGGACCACCCTTGACAAGGGCTGAATTCGATTTTGCAGTGAAGGCCTTAACGGATAGAAAAGCAACTGGGATAGATGATATACCCGCTGAGGTTTTAAAGAATGTAGACGAACGGACGAAGACAGCACTATATAACATCATAAGTGAGTGCTACGAAAAGGGAAAATTGCCCAACGACTTCGTAAAGAGTAAGTCTATAACAATACCTAAAAAGGGAAATGCAGCAGACTGCAACAACTATAGAACCATAACACTTCTATCCCACGCATCCAAAGTGCTCCTGAACACTATAAAGGGCAGGTTGAAAAAGAAAGTGGAGGAACAGCTTGGAGAGGATCAGTTTGGTTTTAGAAGTGGAGTGGGAACACGAGAGGCAATTTTGGCACTGAGACAGATACTGGAAAGACGACTGGATGTGAATCTTATAACATACACGACCTTTATAGACTTAGAGAAGGCTTTTGATAGAGTGGATTGGTACCTCTTGTTTAAAGTCATGAAGAAAAGAGGAATTGATTGGAAGGACAGAAGAATCATCCTCAAATTGTACAAGGACCAATCCACTCTCATAGATATTAATGGTTCCTCAAAAGAAGCCAAGATAAGAAAAGGTGTGAGACAGGGTTGTCCGCTGTCACCCTATCTATTCAATTTGTTCATAGAGGAGGCCATTGAAGAGTTGAAGGAAAAAACAAATGGAGTAAAAATAAACGGTCAACAAATACATTGTATAAGATTCGCTGATGACATCGCCCTGATAGCAGAGGACGAGAGTGACATGAACCACATGTTAAACACTCTCTCTAATGCTCTGGATAAGTTCCATTTGAAAATTAATGCCGCCAAAACAAAATCAATGATCGTTGAAAAAGAGCAATCTGACCTCCATCCAACAATACTTCTCGGAAATAGAGTAATTCAACAGTTGGATCAATTCTGTTATCTGGGTAGCACGCTAACATATAACAATAAATGTACCCTAGACATAAAAAAGAGGATAACGCTAGCCAAGCAAACTTTTATGAAAAAGTACAGCCTCCTATCAAACAAACATTTAAAAATTGAAGTAAGAAAAGGATTCATAAAGGCTTTTGTTTGGAGTGTTTTGTTGTATGGGTGTGAAACCTGGACCATCCAAAAGTACGAAAAAGACCGGCTTGAAGCATTTGAGATGTGGGTTTGGAGGAAGATGACCAAGACATCATGGGTTGTAAGGAAGTCCAACGAAAAGGTGTTGCAGGACGTAAAAGAAAGAAGAGAGCTTTTAAATCATATTTTGAAGAGGAAGGCCAAGCTAATAGGGCACTCAATTAGAAATAGCACCTTTCTTAGCAACATCTTCGAAGGAAGAATCTTGGGAAAACGAACAAGAGGCCGCCCAAGAACTTCATACTTCCAGGATTTGAAGCGGCTCATGGACGTCTCCTCCTATTCGCAGCTCAAGAGGATGGCGACTGACAGAGACAAGTGGCTGACACTACAAGGCGCTGCCTTTAGAAGATGATGATGATAATCACATTATCTATTCCAAATAGCTTACTAAAGTAGGGCGCCGTGACAAAATACTAAATTTGTAAGTCCGCCGCGGGCTGAAAAAGATTGGGAACCCCTGCCCTAAGGTGTGCTTCATGTTCCACGGTGTGTTTTCAGAATCGGACAATAAGAATTGGGGCGGCACCCTGAGCAGTGGCGCCGCTGTGTGCAGCCCCCGGGGCACAGGAAGGCTGAGGCAGCACACCTTCGTCAACAAGACCATCATCAGGCCGGAGCCTTGCACCACTTGCGGAAATAGGTAATTATATCGGCTTTATTTTTTTATTTATAGTATTAGTATATGGCCACTTACCAAGATTTTTATGTCTTATCGGTTTCGAGACGTGCCCGCCTCTTCGTCAGGACAATCACTACCACAGCATGCAAACAATACCACCCTTCACCACCATAGCACCATTTACACACTTAAAACTACACAAAATGTTTAACACATGAGATTTTTGGTCGACCTGAAGACCTTTGTGAATTTAAACACTTCATAATATTCTCGAGATTCATTAATTTTTAGTACATTAACAGATATGTAACTAAGTTACGAACATGCATTTCATAAAAATTCCACTTGAGCTTTGAAGGTGACATATTTAAAAGATAATGAGAATTTAAAGTGACCTGTTATTTATTTTTTGGAGAATGCTCATATTGAATGTATACGTCTCACCTATCTACAATAATTCAGTGAGAGTTTTGAACATAGACAAGACATTTAGTTATTTTATGTTTCTGATAATTTACACTGCTGTTGAAATACACTATAATTTCTTATTTTATTTTAGAATAAGATTTGCAAAGGCCGTTGTAAAGTGCAGTGACTGCCGCGCCATTTGCCACACGGAGTGCCGAGATCGCCTCCCCCTGCCTTGCGTACCGACTCATCTCACACCAAATACAAATGGCAATCATATTGTAAGTTATAAATGGTATCCATATTTTTAGTCTTTGTATTTAATTTTACAAATAAAGACTTAATATTGGGAAAAAATGCATCCATAAATCTGATCATTTTTCATTTAAAAAAATTATAGATTATTAATAATTTTCATTAATCGATTCGGCAGAATTGAAGTTTTACTTGGCAATTACCAAAAATAGTGGTATTTACCAAGTAATAATTAAATTTAAAATATTACATCTCACCAATAGATGTTTCTAGTGAAGTTCTAGTGATTCAAGAACAAGGTTTCTAAATTGGTTCATATATATAGAACTTCCAAGAATTTGAGTAGTGTGGTTGTCAATAATGGGTAGAATTGGTGAATGTTACACGTGTGTAAAGTGATCACTTAAACCAGCCTATGATGGTCGTCAGCCCCGTAAATGCCCAGACTTCCATATTCTTCTTCATCTTTGATGAGATGTTAAAAATAATATTAAAATATTAGCAGATTGTTGGATTTGTAATTTGAAATTTGCAATGTTAACACTGCAAATAGTTTCATTAATGGAAAAAAAAAGTTTTCTTTTGTGGAACTATTCACTTTATAAATTAATGTATTTTTTAAAGAAGTCATTATCTATTGATGTTTATCTATTAATTACGAATAAGATAAAAATTATCGAATCGTAATAATTTATTATTTAAATTCAACAGAAAGACTTTTACATTGACACTGTAATATTTTCAGGGGACCATCGCTGACTTTACGCCAAATGTAAGCCCGATGATACCGGCATTAATAATCCACTGTGTCAACGAAGTGGAAGTGAGGGGATTGACAGAAGTCGGTCTGTACCGTGTTCCCGGATCGGAAAAAGAAGTCAAAGCTCTGAAGGTAAACTGACACCACTCGTTCAAGTACTGAAACAAAATGCAATGACAGTATATCATTTGAAATTGGTGATTTTAATAAGCGAATTGTACTCATTACTGTACTTGACATTTTGTAGGAGAGATTCATGAGAGGGAAAGGAACACCACCCCTTAACAACATAGACATCAATGTAATCTGCGGATGTATCAAAGACTTCCTCAGGTCTTTGAAGGAGCCACTTGTTACATACACTTTATGGTCTGGTAAGTTCATCAATTTAAAACTGAAACGATAAAAAAAATTATAAAACAGGAAAAAACATTCACCTATTTTTAATATAGTTTGTGCCTTAAGTTGACAAAATAGGAAAAGCAGTGCATGTTTTGTAATTAAAATACATTTTAAAAAGCTTTTCAGAATTTATAAAAAAAATATATCTTATTATAGAAGCCAAAATGCTGCAAGCAAGTCTGCTATTTTGGAAATTTATTATTATTTATTAAATTTTGTTCATGTCCTTATGAGTTGAAGTCACAAAGAAATGAATTAGAAGAATTATATTAATTTTTGACATCTCATCAAAGATGAAGAAAAATATGGAAGCTGACGACCGTCATAGGCTGGTTTAAGTGATCACTTTACACACGTGTAATATTCACCAATTCTACCCATTACAACTCTTTTATTAGTATGTGAGGTCCGAATCCTGGATTATAATCACACACATGAGAAACGCCAGAAAATATTATTTTAGCTTATAATTTGACCAGATAATTTATTCACAACATTTTGAGTGTGTCCAAATACTTGTTCACAAAATCTAGATTATCTCCAATTACAGGAGTTATTTTCATATTATTTTTTTGACATCTCATCAAAGAGGAAGAAGAATATGGAGTCTGGGCATTTACGGGGTCCATTTGTTTAGTCGTCAGCCTATAATTGGAGATAATCCAGATTTTGTGAACAAGTATTTGGACACACTCAAAATGTTGTAGAAGAATTATAACTGAATAAAAAATAATTTGTCATTGATGATTTGAAGGCTTTTGTGTAATAAAACATACATTGTTGATTCTAGATTTTGTCTCCGCTACAGAGATGGAAGACAAGAGTGACAGTGTAGCGGCCACCTACCAGGCCATCAGTGAACTGCCGCAGCCTAACAGGGACACACTTGCATTTATGATGCTGCATTTGCAAAGGTTTGAATTTATTTGTTTGATAGTTACCTAACACAGCGTCGACATAGATTGTTTCACATTCCTATACACAGGACCAACCTGCCGATGGTTATGCCTGTAGGGAGAGCTACCGCTATGTTGAACAATATCTCATTGGATATTGATCAGTTTCATGTTTCTGAAGGAGTTTTCCTAAGCGGGATTCTTCTACGCCTTTAGCCAAAGTATTCTTGCTTATTTTCTATTTTTGTTAATGTATACGATTTAAATTTAAGTTTGTAATGTGTATGTTAATTATAAATAAATAGATTGAATTGAATTGAATTAAATTGATCAAAATGTTATTGTGAATTTCCATAATTTTCTTTCTAAAAATTACAAAATGTTTATACTTTTGAACAAAACTGGCTTACACTTCTAATGTTTTCTGATTTCCGCTAACAGGTTTCTTGCTTTAATAAGTTACAGCTTTGTTTGTTGGTTGTGTCAGTATGTACATTCATAATATATTTCAGGGTAGCAGAGTGTGTGGAATGTAAGATGCCTGCGCAGAATCTCGCCAAAGTGTTTGGACCGACCATCGTGGGATATTCCGATGGTGATCCGGAACCTAACTACATGTACAAACAGACGCTGCAACAGTTTGCCGTAAGTTTTTAAAAAAAAGTATAACAACAAAAAAAATCAATCGATTTAAATCTGTGGATGAGCTTGTTTTGTAGATGAGCCGGCTTAGTAACAAAATACTCGTTTTACTGTATATTATAATGTACTAAGTCCCTTGGTATTTGAGTAGGTTATGTTCCAGAAAGGTTGCGAATATCGAGACTACCTTCACCAATAAGAGGATTCCTTTTTACAAACTCGGAACACATTTGTGAAAGTTGTCAACACTAAACTAGATACATTTCACGAGAGACCATGTAAAATATGTGTGAAAAGAATACTAAATTTTTTTTAAAGTTTCCTTTTATAAAAATCAATTCAGGATATTGAAAAACAAAAATTATTCACCTACAATCGTTCTGCATAGTACTGAGTAGTTAGTACATGCGATGGATGTAGGAAATTACAAATTGCTACTATGCATTGTTAAATTCATTTTTAGGAGTTCAGTGGATTATTAAATCAAAATTAAATAAACACTGGCCAACAATTTACAACTTTTATTTTGTAACTAGCCGAAAATACCTGATGTTTATGCACTTTGCATAGCTGATTCAAAAACAAAAGCAAAAAAATGTAGCACGTCAGATTTTTTAGTTATGGATATTTTTTATTCTGATACATATTGACTAAAGTTTAACTTATTATTTTTGTATAAATATATATGAACATATAATGCTATCGCATTCAATATTAATAAGTTTATGTATTTCTTCATAATTATCAATACTTTTTTTGAATCCCTTAGACCTTAGACTAAAACATGTCTAGTCTACCAATCACTATTGCGATGTCAACGTATGGGGTCCATACAAACAATAATATGACTGTAACATCAAAACTTGACGTGGTACAAGCTTCACAATTTTGAAATAACATGAGGCAACAAATAAATTAACATTCATTTAACAATGCAAAACAGTAATTTGTTATTTCCTACATCCCTCGCGTGTACTTACTACTCAGTAATTATGGGCGGAGAGGTATGCATGAGGCTAGGTGAATCATTTTTGTTACCTTAACTGCGAGTACTAAGGAACTACTGTATTTAGTATACATTCGTCAGTGATGGAAATAATTTGATGTCGCCAGGTGATGGAGAGGCTGCTGGACATCAGCTCGGACTACTGGGCGCGCTTCACGGGCGTGCTGTCCTCGGACGGCAGTTCGGTGGCGGCCACGCCGCCCGCGGTGCTGCGCACGCCCTCCCTGCGCCCACGCCTGGCCACCATGCCCGCGCCCGGCACCACGCCGCGCTCCACCTTCGCGCGCCACACGCCCGCGCCACCGCCCTCCGCCTCCATGCGCAAGGGCTTCTTCTACAGCTCCACTACCACCAGCGACAGGTGAGACCCGGCACAATTTTTATTTGGAAATAAATTGAAGTGAACATCACCCTTTTCATTTATTGTTTTGGCATTCGCTTTGTGGTAAGACATTATGAAATTGTAAAAGAAAAACACTCGTTTTTTTACCACTTGAGTTTTATTTTTATTTTATTATGACGACTAGTTTCGGAAGCAATGCTTCCATCTGCAGGCCTAAATATAAACATTTATTGTGACTGCAGACAGTTAGTAGAATTCCATATTGAATTGTGGGGTAATATTTATATCCAAAATTAAGCAAGGTTTATTGGATTGAATTCTATATTTTTTATGTATATGTTAACACGTGTTTGATAATGTCTTAATAAGACGAAACGCGTCACGTATTAACATATACATAAATAAATGTAGAATTCAATCCAATAAACCTTGTTTAATTTTGGATATATTACCCAACAATTCAATATAAACAGTTTACATACAGTTTTCGGCACAGATACAGAGTCAGTATATCGATTCTCAGCACGGTTAAAAATCAAATTAATGCATGCTACATTGGATAGGAGTGGGAAAAATGTTACATTTTATTTGTGCCACGTATTTCAATTCAGCGTTTCACTTAATTTAATGTTGTGTCTGATTTTATTTGCATTTTAACATATGTATTTCTTTTTCAATTTCAGTGGCTCCGTACCTCGTCAAAACAGAAAATTCTACGGCTCCGTTGATTTTGATAAATGAGTACTTCTTCGTTCTAATAAATAAGATGTTATTGTTAAAAAAATTTACACACGAGTCATCTGTGAATGTATAATTATTAATTAAATGTGTAATAATAATTTCAACCTTTTTTCTCCATCAAAATATAGGAGTTACCATTATTTTTTTATAAAAAAATGTTTACAATTATTTTCTTGATTTTTTTTTTTGCTACAAAATGTTTGCTATATTTTTGCTTTTTTTTGTTATACTGTTATGAAAACTGACAACAAATATTGGCTCTGTAACATGTAAAGTCTTGAAACAACACAAAGAATATGAGATGGATTGCAGTAAAATCTTGTTAATTGGAATATTAATAATGTGTATTTAGCCATATCAATCAATTTTTAAAAAATGAAACTAGTCCTTTAGAACATTTTTTCATGAAAAAATTCAATTTTAAAATTATTAGCCAAAATTCAATGTAAAACTACAAGAAAGAACTTTTTTTTTCATTTTCCAAACATCTCTTTTTGTTTTGTATTATTTTTATAGAGACAAAAAAAACAATTTCCAGTTAAATTTTTAAATATTTTTCAAATAAAGTTATCAATTTGGATTTAACAGGGTTTTGCTCTATTCATCTGATTTTAATCTTCTTTTTTTGTACATATAATGTACCTGTTTTTCAGCGATAGTCATCTCTTCAAATAGGCTCTAAGACTCCCTTTATTTAAGTTTTGTAAATTCAGTAATGGTTATTATTTCTGAATATGTACAAAGTAAGGCACAGAAGACTTGTGGCTATTTTTGTTGTCGTGGAAATACATTATCGAAACCTTTTTGCTTTTTGTTCTCGATAAACATATGTACATAATATTTCGAATTGTACTTGCTACACATATATAATTTATATGAGTATATCTAATATATTTTTTTGCTATATCGTATTATAAAAAGATTCCCCTTATTCACATGCAATAGTGCATAGGGTACTAGAATGTGTTGAATATTATAGAGTAAAGTACATAATTGTACATATCTTGTCCCAGTTAGGTAATGACATATCAAACAGTTTACATTGCGATCTTCGGTGTACCAAATTGTGAACGGCACCATATGTACTCTGAATTAATTATTTCATAGATTTGTATAGTTTCTATCTTATTAAATTCCGTATAACTCAATTGTTAAAATATGATCATATTGTCAGCTTAACCCTTTCTGGTCCCCAAAAAAAAATCCAGGTAGACAGTTACACATTCCAATTGGCAATAATTATTTGTCCTTTGCTCCACATACTGTTGTAATAGATGAGTGAAAAAATGGGAGCTTCCATTTTAACTTGATACTAACGGTAAAATAAAATCGAATAACATTCGACATGGGTTCTACGAGGAAAAAATCCATGTCGGATGAGATTTGACATTGTACCGGTAAGGATTAATTCATAAATGAGCTGGGCATACTTACAGAATAGTGGAAAAATGTGAATAATTTAACCATCATGTGGAATTAGCTTTATTTAAAAATATATGTTTTATTTTGTTTAACATGCAGAAATATGTACAGTTAAGTGTATTGTAAAAAACACGCACACATTCATTTATATTCATATATATATATATATATATATATATATATATATATATATATATATATATATATATATATATATATATATATATATATATATATATATATATCCACACGGTGGTTTCATTATAAAGTTTTTTTTCTCCTGTAAAGTAAGCCAGGTTATCAAGTCACTTGACAAATCAAGCCATTGATATGTACCAATTATTATCTATGTAAAGCGAAGGTACATTTTTCATTCCATTAAAATAAAAAAAAGGGTTTGTAAATTTTCTTGCGCGCCTTTAAAAATAATAATATTGCAATACTCCCGGTTATTTTTAAATTTTCATTATGTATTAGTTGTAAGAAAAAAATTAAATACATTCTCATAATTTAACCTATGCTTTTTTTATTGCTTCGACGAAGATTTTTTTATTCATTGCTAACCAAGTGAATAATATTATTAGATAAAACTAACATTATATGGTAAATTAAAATTTATGTATGCTTCATAACCATTTGGCTTACTTTGGAAAAATGTTTAATTTGTACTTAATATTGCAATAAAATTATTTAAACCAATTTGATGTTTTTAATTCAGTTTCTGCATTACTTGGCTCAGCATCTGATTGCACAGGGCTGCATAGGGATTCATTTCGATCAACTGAAAAAAGGTAAAATTACAGCGTATTTTTAATTTTATATGTAATCATATGAAAATAAAAAACCTAAAAATTTCATTTATGCTTTTAAAACCAACCAGATAAAATTTAAAAGCATTAATTCTTTATTCATTAAAAAAAATACTGCAAATATGCAGGTGTAATTTTGGAAATGACGTCCATAATGCAAATATCATTTATATTATAGGTGTCTCAACTTGATATGAAACTTCTATTTTTTTTTTTATTTGAAAGAAGATGGAAGTCTGAGCATCCCGAAGCTTATGACCCGGCATTTAGCTGGCTTGAGCGATCACTTTATATTCTTATGTAACGTTCGCCATTCTGCTAGTTAATCCAGTGTCTGATGTAATAAATGATGTTACTATTTTTATTTTTTTTAAAGATATAAGAAAGGAATGTAAGGCTGAACAAGGAATAATTGGAGAGATTAGGAAGTTCTTTACGGTGGTATGGACATGTGGAGCGAATGGATAACGAGAGAATGACTAAGAGAATATATGTGGCGAATGTGAGCGGGAAAATAGAACAAGGACGACCGAAAAAGACTTGGCACGATCAGATCAATCAGAACCTTAAATCTGGTGGTGTCAAAAGTCTGCGTAATCGGAGGGCATGTATGAATAGATGTATGGATGTGAAGGAGGCGAGGAATGTATGTCAGGACAGAAGAGAGTGGCGTTCCATCCTTTCTGCCTACCCCTGCGGAGAAACGGCGTGATGGCAGTAGTAGTAGTAGTAGTTGACTATTTTATAGTTGTATTGGATCACTTACATTTTGGATATATGAACCTTTTGAAAAAGTAAACATGTATATAAAATTATTTTTTAGAAGAAATTAAGTGATTGATAATTACCTGTTGCTTAGCAAAAGCACTTCCTAATTTGGCTGCCTTTTGAAAATCTTCTTTAGCCTTATCTTCTTTTCCGTCCTTTCGAAGGATAATTCCCCTCTGACACAATGCTTGACAGTACGCTTTTCCTTTTCCATTGCTAAATCTGATGGCCTCAGATAAGTCCTCCAAGCTAGCTGTAAATTACATCAAAATCTGTCAATATTGAGTTATTTATTGATTTGGCGCTTAATTTCTAGAACTCTATTTTAGTTTATATTTCAAATATTAAAATTAAACATTGATTTATAGTGTTTACTAAATTGTATTTTATTTTTAAAAACACAAAAATAAAACAGTAGTTGTCGTAACAAGGCGAAACAATTATCACACATTTTATGTGTTATTAATAATAAAATACAATTAAGTAGACTTTATAAATCAGTGTTTGATTTTAACACAGAAGACAGGAAAGGTATATCTACCTGTTCGACTAAAGATAGGAAAGGTATAACGATGGAAAGGATATTTTTACCTTCTGCGCTGGCCTTATTTCAAAAGTGGAAAAGAAGGAATTACATATGAAATGTTTTGTATGAATATTATACCAATCTCTTAGTTAAGGCCTTAACTATATGTACATAATTATCAAATCCCGTCACCAGCGGTCCGCGAGCGTAAAAAAACTGTGGCTACAATAGTTTAGAGACTAGAAGGAATGTGTATTTGATTACGCATTTTTATCGATTGTTGCGCGGTATGATCGATAATCCTGAAATTATCCGGAACATTGGTCTGTATGTTCCCGATAGTCACCTAAGACAGCGTCGACATAGATTGTTTCACATTCCTATGCACAGGACCAACCTGCCAATGGTTATGCCTGTAGGAAGAGGAAGAACAATATCTCATTGGATATTGATCTGTTCCATGTGTCTGAAGGAGTTTTCCGAAGCGGGATTCTTCTACACCTCTAGCAATAGTTATTGCATATATTTTATTTTTATATATTTTTAATGTATACGATTTAAAAAAATTATAGTTTGTAATGTATATATTAATTGAAATAAATAAATTGAATTGAAAACACCCATCCAAAATGTGTTAATATTTAAAATATAATATTGAGCGAATGAATCTGCTATGATTTTACCTGCTATGTTTCCTTGCAGTTGGTACACTTGAGCTCTATTATTATATGTGGCTGCCCTGTTTGGTAAAATTTCTATGCAATTTTTCAACATATTCAATGACTCTTCATAATCCCCATTTTCTGCCTTTTGAATTGCAGTTCTTTCCATTTTTAGTAAATCTTCACTTTCGGCATCCGGTTCTTGCTTATCTAATGAGAAATATTTTATAATTTATATACACAGCTATCACCAAGAAGAGTCGAGACCCTTTGCTTCACATGCCTCCCGTGACTTTCCCTTTTTTACAAGGCTTTTTTTATCAAGTTCCCACTGCACAGGAGGGCCATCATTGACAAAAGGAACTGGCATCTAACACGAGTCTGGAGGCAGTTTGTGGATACCATGCATTATACATAGAGATATGTTTAGTAAAAAAGAAGAAAATTATGAAAATAAAAGTCTATTTATGGAAAATAAATTATATCAATATCTACAATATGTATCTTGTGTGTCCAAATCTAGGTGAGAAAGTGTCAAAAGGACTAAACTAGAAAGGTGTAAACTTACGAAATTTAAGTATATAATTGTTTATCCAATCATGGGTAAAATGGTGAATGTTGCATGTGCATAAAGTGATCAATAAACCAGTCTACGACAAGTTGTAAGCGCTGTAAATACCCAGACTCTCTTTCATAGACTCTCTTTCGTCTATGTTACAATGTCAATATTTCCCGTGTGTTCAAGTGTAATCCCTGATCAAACTCTGCAGAGTACTGTACAGAGACCATTAGTGAATTGAAAATTGAACATTAGCACAAATCTAAGTACAGTTGTAGTCATTTGGTGATGCGTAATGAGTCACTTTCCTTTTTTGGTTGGCAAATAAATTAACATAAAAAGTCATCACTTTAAAATCTTTATAGAAATGAGGGAGATATACAATATAAAGAATTAAACTTTCTTTCAAAACTTATGACCCGTCTCACCGTGTCGTTACTGTTGAGGATAGTTTATGTACCCTGTTCATGAATTTCACACTGCAAGAGGGGAACTGACACCTGTGGAAACTTTTATGCACTGGTGTTCCCAGTGCGCTATTTAGTATTGACCCAAAATGAAATGGTAACGACCTTACTTAATGATTATATTTTAAGTCAGATTAATTTTTACCTTCATCATTTATATCGTCAAAATTATCTTGGAACACGCCTTCTCCTAGTGGAAGGGATGGATTAAAAATACTGTTTAGAATAGCTTTATCACGGTCACTTAATTCAGACAGAACGGACATGATTGCGGTAACTAAAATAAATGCTTACTCCAGCAGAAATGGAGTTAATATGATTAAACAGAAAACATGTAAAATGTTTATCCAGTAATGCAAATGTGTTTATTATTGAGAAACCTGTTTTGACCCATCACACGATAAAGTTCTTGAATATATGCAAATAAGCAATTTCATAATGTTGGCAACATGTCGCTCACTCCTTTCAAGAACGTCATAAATCAAAAATCGTCAATTTTGAGTTGTGCATGTTTTCGTAATGCCCAGAAAATGTACTATATCCCAGCAAAAGAGGCATATTTTTAACTTAATATGTACCCGCTACAGGGCAGAAAGTGTTATTTTTGCATTTTGAAGAAAACGTATTGTTTAATTATTTTTTTTAATATACTAAATATTTTTCAAATGGGGAAAAAATATTCAGGTTTTACCTAAAAAGATCTGTTGCACAGTAAAAAGTTATATAAGTGGCTTGATATTTATTTTTAATACATTGTATTTTATGTTTGAACTTTAAAAACGTTCTCCTGAAAAATCAAGTTTTTTGATTTATGACGTTCTTGAAAGGAGTGAGCGATGTTATCAACTTCTTTCCTACTTGTATTACTTATTATGATATGCTGTTTTGTTCAATTCAAAAAAATCAATTCTTTAACTTTGAATTCTGATCAGTAAAATGATTTCCACCACACCATGGGTTAAGTATATTTTATTGTTGAAAATACTTATTTTATGCGTATATCTGGTTAGACGAGATTTCTATTATAGAATACATTATAATATTGAACACTCCTACAATATCAATTTTGAAATTATGCACAAGAAAAATAAATATCTAGTAAAGTCTGACGGAAAATTTCCCTAAGAATCACTTTAGGTCCTTGTGAATCTATACGTGGTGCCTCATCAAATAATGTTATTGGGTGACGAAATATCTGTCACAAAAAGAAATAAATTCAGTAGAAATATCTGTCACAAAAATAAACAAATCGAGTTTTGGTTCATATTACCACATTGTTCTTGTTTTTTTATATTTGTTCATCAAACCTGATCTTAATATACTAATCACATGTAACCGCAAACCCAATTTCGGAATTGCCAAAAAACATTGTACAGATCGGTCTGTACAATGTTTTTTGGCATCTCTCGTGCTTTACCAAATGTAAGCAAATAGAACGCTTGTAATCGTCTCCAGCTCTCTACCAAGGGCATGTAAAAGATGCTTTTAAGCGGTTCCCGCAAACAATGTATTGATAATAACATAAAATATTCACCGTTTGATACAAAATGTCTCATTTTAAGTATCGTAAACAAATTTCCACCTTAATTTGCAGGTTATAAGTTTGCCATCATTAGAATAGAGTGCAGACATTTCCACTTTCATTTCTCCACTCTGAGAAGAATACCCAATAAAACACCGTGTGACTTGTGTACACAAAAAAGCATTTATTGTATCAAGTAGTATTTAACATGGAGTACCCTCATATTTTCATAAAATAATATAAGTTCACAAGACAGGAGGACTTATATTATTTTACATTTCTATAAAAATTACAATGCCTAAGTTAGAAGATCCGTATTTCATATAAAACACATGGCATTCCTTAATGTTTTAAACACATTTTAATACTAAACAATTCAGGTCGAAGTAAGTGTAGCATGTAAAAAATAACCTTTACATATCGCTCACTCCTTTCAACAACGTCATATATCAAAAATAGACAATTTTCAGTTGTGCATGTTTTCGGAATGCCCAGAAATGTACTATATCCCAGCATAAGCGGCATATTTTTAACATAATATTTACCCGCTACAGGGCAGAAAGTGTTGTTTTTGCATTTTGAAGAAAAGGTATTGCTTAATTATTTTTTTAAATATACTACATATTTTTCAAATGGAGAAAAAACCTTCATGGTTTACCTAAAAAGATGTGTTGCACAGTAAATTTAAAAACGGTCTCCTTAAATGTTTTTGAATATTTGACGTTGTTGAAAGGAGTGAGCGATATACATATTATTTTGGCTCTTAATTTAATATAAACTTCTTTGCAATTCATTATAACATTCAAATATATCACTTTTAATTACCACAATATAATACGTATGAGAAATGTTGGTGTCTACTTTTATTTATTTCATCGTCTTAGTACACTTTCAATAAAAACATTATATTCCTTTAAATTTAATATTTTTACACATAAACTACCTTGAACAATATTCAAAATGTACAAACGAGATACTGGAAGCAGACAGGGATCTCCGAATTAGGCACATTTTAGTTAAATGACAATTATGAGATCTAGTCCATAGTCAGGAATCGTATGAAAATATTAAGTATGAAGAACTAACAACATCAGAGCTGACACAATGTCAGGTGTTTGTATTGTATATCCATTTCGATCCAAAGGGTGATAATATTATCATACATCATAAGTTTTTAACACTACTAGTGATGCATATGTGTCAGTAAGCTCTATGTTCAAGTCCATTTTGCTGATGTTACGTTCACATCAAAGATAAGTATTTTACTAAGACTAGTTTTCATATTGTATAATCCATATCGCTCACTCCTTTCAAGAACGTCATAAATCAAAAATTGTCAATTTTGAGTTTTGCATGTTTTCGTAATGCCCAGAAAATGTACTATATCCCAGCAAAAGAGGCATATTTTTAACTTAATATTTACCCGCTACAGGGCAGAAAGTGTTATTTTTGCATTTTGAAGAAAAGGTATTGTTTAATTATTTATTTAAATTTACCAAATATTTTTCAAATGGAGAAAAAATATTCAGGTTTTACCTAAAAAGATCTGTTGCACAGTAAAAAGTTAAATGAGTGGCTTGATATTTATTTTTAATACATTGTATTTTATGTTTGAACTTTAAAAACGTTCTCCTGAGAAATCAAGTTTTTTGATTTATGACGTTCTTGAAAGGAGTGAGCGATATGTGAAGTACATTGTATTCAAATATTTTATTTTGGGTATTGCCATGTTTGCTTCAAGTATTTAGATTATTCTTTTTTACGGCCACTAAAGCGCAGTTATGGAACGTAACAGGCATTTGGGAGAGTCACGCAAAGCGCTATTTAGTCAAGTAAATAGCGATTATATTGAAATATTTTTTGGGTTCTGCATTCTACAATTATGGTACCTATTATGTAGATGCTATTACTGCGCTTCAGTGGCTGAATGACAGTATTATTTAATGATATAAATAAATCTGTTTTTTTTGTATGGAAAATATGCATATGTATAATAAAAATTACGCATACAATATTGTCATTGGATGTTTTAATACAGATAGAATCAGATTTAGGCACTTATTATTATTTTGATGAGTTTATTGCGGTGTCAGATTCCAAGTCTTTATTTGCAAAAAAAAACTATATGTGAATAACAAACTTTAAAATTTCAAGTAAAGTTTTATTACCGTTTTCCCACGCACATATAGAGTTTCCATTCTGACACCGCGATATGCAGAATATCCCCTTACTAAGTAGATATTATTTTAATCCGTAATAGGGATAATGTAAATACAACCAAACATCAAATAAAAATAAGATGAGGAAAAACATGGTATATTATCTCTGCCTACGGAGTTGGGTCGCTTACAAACTAAAAAAGGTACAAAACTCTGGGATACTCGCAAACAAAATGTGCTGCAAAACTTTGTAGGGAGTGTTCATTAATTTTTTTTTATCTATAATGCCTATCATGTAACTGTATGAAAGGGTATTTTTCTTCAAGGTTATGTAGACAAATGTCACAATAAAAATTATTACATATCAAATACAACACCGCAGCACTCACACACACCATGAGCAGCGTTCACTGGTTGCCTAAAGGCCTCAGACATATCGCTCACTCCTTTCAAGAACGTCATAAATCAAAAAACTCGAATTTTCAGGGGAACGTTTTTAAAGTTTAAAAATATAATACAATGCATTCAAAATAAATATCAAGCCACTTATTGAACTTTTTACTGTGCAACAGATCTTTTTAGGTAAAACCTGAAGGTTTTTTCTGCATTCGAAAAATATGAAGTATATTTTACAAAAGAATTAAACAATACCTTTTCTTCAAAATGCAAAAACAACACTTTCTGCCCTGTAGCGGGTAAATATTAAGTTTAAAATGTGGCTCTTTTGCTGGGATATAGTACGTTTTCTGGGCATTCCGAAAACATGTTCAACTGAAAATTGTCGTTTTTTGATTTATGACGTTCTTGAAAGGAGTGTGCGATATGTCATATATAGGGTTAAAATATGTACCATTAAAAATAGAATACCTTATATTTTTTAAATTACACCAGAGACATAGTGAAAATTAATTATATTTGCAGTATTATAATTATGTTCAGAGATCTTCATGAATTCATACTATCCAGATTAAAAAGGCTGTCTGTATCGAGATTCATGAATAAAACAACATGTTTGAATTTTAGTAAAAATTATAAAAATGTTTTTTTTTTACTTAACCGGATTCACGCAGTTCGCAGCCCTTATGTGTTTTCACAAAACATTCCCCGTACGCGGCTGACATAACCGTTTGTGTTTCTACTTTACTCCAAGTTTCGAACCTCAGTTCAACTTTGGAGGGAGTTTTTCATGGTGTGGAACTTTGGATAAAATAATACGTCAATCCTTGGCCTTATGACATCTGTTGAAATATCTGACTAATAATTTGTAACATCACAAGGATAAATAAAAGAACAGGCCCTGATTTTTCTTGCGGTCAGTAATTAGTCCGCGCCATAATCATGCCCTATATCTGTCTCACTCTCGACGCTACGCATCGCCAGTGGGTAAGAGTGACACACGATGCGTGCTTTGATTTATTTATCTTACGATTTTTTTGTTTATATTACGATATATTTCAAGAATAATGTGACACGAGTGTATTATAGAGTACCAAAAAGGCACAATGAATCCCATTGAACGTTTTTGTTTAGGAAAATAAATCGTTTCGTAATTAAATACATGATAAAAGTTATCATTTAAAAAACGGCAAAATACCGCACGCACGGGCGTCTCTCAGGAACAAAGTGAACGCGGTTAAAAGGTTAAACAAATATTTCTCATTTACTATCTCAAAATCATATATTTCACATATATATCGAAGGTTTAACTGAATCAAATGAAATGTAGCAAGTGTCAATATTAATATTTTTTTTACCCGTGAAGTGAATAAATGAGTGTCACAGTGAATAAGACTTCATAATCAAGAATTAAAAAAAAAACGTGTTGTCCGCCTCCATGGTGTAATAATGGTCAGCGTGTTTAGCTACCGCGCTGGAGGTTCCGGGTTCGATTCCCAGGGGGGGAGGGTGAAAATAAATATTAGTGATTTTACACTGTTATATTTATTTAATATTACCCTGGACTGGTTCCTGAAGCGCAAGAGTGATCACCTTGCCTTCGTGTAAGTAATGATCAAGATAACACTGCGTCAATTCGATGCAGTGCCCTATGCACCATTGGGTGCGGATAAGGGTTATAAGTAAGTAAGTAAGTAAGGTTAATTTATTTTAAATGTAAGTGTGAGAAACTTTTTGAAATATTTTCATTCAATATTGTCTTTAGAGTCCAATACAAAGGATAAAAAGATTCTACTACAATTGAATGACAATATTTGGTCAATAATACATGATTTAAAAAAAATGTATCGATATATTCAATGTCTGTAATTTAACACAATGGGATTGTTTGTGTAAATGGTGCACACTCAATAATAGAGTCTTTTCACAAATATAGTAAATCGGGGTATTTAAAAGATTTTGATGATAAATTAATGAGAATAATAATTTCGTTAATTGATTCGGCAGTCACTTTTTGGAAATATCTATCCATTATTAATTTAAGTTTTACTTGCTACATACTTCATTTCTTCAAATATATTGCGACACGTGTTTTGATACATTGCGAGTGTTTTTGCCTAGAATTTTCAGTCATGAATTACATGAAATTATAGTAACTTTAAACATAAAGAGTAAATCCACTCACGAGTAGGCTATGAAACTTAAAAAGTTGAAGCCTGAGTAAGATCATGATAAGCGGTGTTGCATAAGCCGTAGCTAGATTTCAGAGTCACTTGGACATTAGGTAATTTAAAAAAAAAAAATTATACATTCTGCATCATTTTGTTTGGGTCATTACGGTGTTTGAAAATGATGCGGAATGCATTAAAACACATGTCACAATAGATTTGAAGAAATAGTGGTATTTACCGAGTAAAACTTAAACTAAGAATAATTGGTTAAAAAATCATTACTGCTGCTCATAAAAACTTTGAAAATAAATAATTAAAGGTATAAAACCACGAGTTGTTTGATCAACAATTCAATGACATCACAATGGTACTTGCCACAATGGTTGTGTGTTATTAATTAAACCTAGTACCGACTAACGTCATAAATCCGTACCATGTGAAAATAATGTTTTATTGGTAATTTGTAATATCCATTTTTTAAAGTGAAAATAATTTATTTCACACCATTTTTTTAAAATTATTATCATTGAAATTTTTACTAACATGTGAGAAAACTCTATTACAATATTCGAGGGCCTTATAATATTTGGATTACACTGAAAAAGCATTAACAAGCGTTTTAATACTCTTTTACAGTATGATTAATTTATCAATTTCTCATTGTTTCCGTTATTCCATCGTAATTAATTCAGCCTTTGTGAATGTGTACATAATTCATAATTAAGTTATGTTGTAAATACATACATACTTTGTTCTTACGTTTGATTACGGAATGAAACGGGAAATAATAAATACCAAATTTGTACTTTTGCATTCATGAATTGACCGATATTCTATTGACTATCTTATGAAGAGCATTATAAATTTTACAAACAATATTGAATCTGAATACATATAAATAACACATTCTGTTAAAAATTTAGGTCAAAGGTTAGAATAAAAATTACATACTTAATAATTATGTATTGGAAAAAGCTAACTGAAAATATTGACAGCCATATTCCATACAACGTTCATGTTATCTACATTTTTCAACAGCTCGTGAATCCTAAAGTCGGCATAATCCAATTAATGAATGAGCGTTTGGGACATACATAACATGAGCGCCGTACTTGTATCTAAACGTACCTTATATATAATATTACAAGTAGTGTAAGATCCGCTATATTAAAATATCACAGTCTCATTTAATGAATCGTTTATCATCCTAAGGAGGAATGAAACCAACCGAAACGTCCATTAAACAAAGAGCCAAGAATAATTAATTTAATTACGCACAAAATTATATTTAGCTTGGCTCAGACCGTTCAAATAAACTTAATGAAGAGCAGATTAAATAAATATGACTTCTTAACCGTAAAATACTATAACACTAAATAAATATGGACTAAAACTTAAATATTTATGAAATAAAATATAAAAAATCTACATATAAGTATCGAGGAAATTTTCCAATTTTCATATCCAAGAGTGGTGGTCTTTTATTAAAACAATAAATTATATGTAGCTATTTATACTGGTATTTACACAAGTGATCGTACATTGTTAATCTCTTTTCAGTACCAACATTAGCTTATTGGAAGCAGAAAGTTTATATTTCCGAACCTAAGCGATAATTTGGAAGATTTAAACAACTAAAACTGTAATTCATTATATGTAGTACTAAAATATGCGATCTTTAAAATGATCCGAGAGTGTTTAGACTGTTGAATTTCCAACGGCTATCTGTGTCGAAATTTAAAACATACTTTTCCAAACTTTTAAGTGAGTGTAAAATGTCAATTTTTGTAAAAAAAGGGGACTTTATTCACAGAAGTAAATTTATGTGCAACGCAATGAACAAAAGTAATTTTTTTATATTGTACAATGGCCCAGATTAGGTCGAAAACTTACAACCCGCTATCTTTTTAACGTGAATCCTTTTGTGCCGTCCGGACCTTTGGGTGACCTCAATAGACTGAGGAGATTTGGCGGTTGTGGCGGCAGTACTTTGGGCTGGGGCGGGGCCAAGCTCACTTTGGGGGAGAGGATTTCTATGGCTGGCTTTTCTTTTATTCTGCTAATGGGTTGTATGCTGCTCGCTTCCATCTTGGCTTGTAGGTTGGTTATACTGGAAAAACAAACACGTTTAAATTTTCTGATGCCTCTAAATTAAATGAATTACGTGATCCTTGTATGTACAAACAAGAGCAGTTCTTGAGCACTAAATTGAGCACCTTTATTCATTACATGAAGGTAAGGTGATCAATCCTGCGCTTCAAATGCCAGTCTAAGGTTAAAAATCACTTTTTTTGACAAACTTGGGAGTCGAAGCAGTCATTTATTTTGTGTGTCTCCAGTGTATTGGTTAGCACATTTGTCTACCTTGCTGGAGGTCCCGGGTTCAAATCCCAAAGGGTTCAAACAAATAAAAGTGTTTTTTCATGCCATTTTATTTCTTGTTTCGGCATTCGCTTTATGGTGAGACATGATGAAATTGTAAAAGAAAAACACTTGTAATGAATTATAACGACTAGTTTCGGAAGCTATGCTTCCATCTTCAAGTCTAAATATAAACTAAAGCATAAATAATTATCTGTTATCTCTAAATAAGGATAAGTTAGGGGGAGTGGTTAGTTAAAGGGGTGAAAATAAAGAAAAAATGCAAAGCAAAGGTGAAAATTATTGAAATGATAAATTATTTATTAAGCTATTATTAGAATTTTTTTTTAGATTTCAATATTTCCAAGGTTATTCATAATTTGAAATAATCTTGCTGCAGAACGTTGTGAAATGTATTATTATAATTTGTATGTTTGGTAATAGAAAATTATTATTAACATTGCAGTATGTTTTGCCTTGGAAAGAAACATATTGAAACACGTTACACTTAATCTGAATTTAATTCATGTGTAATTTACATCACTAATCCTGTACTGAAGCGTGAAGTAGTGTATCCATACTGGATAATTAGAAAATTCATATAATTCAAATGCACCATCAAACCATTTGCGGTAATGACATTTCACGACTAGGTGAATGTTATAACCATGAACTGAACTCCAATTGACAATTATATTCTTGTACTCAATATGAACGATATCGTAACTAATGAACCATACAGATTGGAATAAGTCTCGCTATAATATTACAAAACTAATATTTTAGTTTGTTAAGTTATCTTCACTTTGTGACAACAGGGCCATCTTAACAATATTACAGGCCCTAGGCAAAGCAATACACTTACTATTTATGGTGTATAAGGAATAAAAAAATTAATAGAAATAAATAAAACATCTAAAATTGTAGTAACTAAAATATATATGTAGTTCAGTTTTTTTTAAGTCACAGTAATATATTATTTTCATTATTATTTTTTGTATAAGTATAAGTAGTATAATATATTTTTGTATGGTAAAATAACACTCCTTATCATTCATCATTCACTTTGTGTAATACCACTTAAATTTAAGTGGTTTAACTTAATTTTAAGTGGTATTACACAAAATGAATGATGAATGATAAGAGTATTGTATTTTTTCTTTAGTTATATTTCCGCAGCAAGAAATTGGCCTGAGAAAATATTTTCACATCACAAGCTGACAGTCTCTATGTCTTGCCAAATAATCATCATCATCTTCTAAAGGCAGCGCCTTGTTGTGTCAGCCACTTGTCTCTGTCAGTCGCCATCCTCTTGAGCTGCGAATAGGAGGAGACGTCCATGAGCCGCTTCAAATCCTGGAAGTATGAAGTTCTTGGGCGGCCTCTTGTTCGTTTTCCCAAGATTCTTCCTTCGAAGATGTTGCTAAGAAAGGTGCTATGTCTAATTGAGTGCCCTATTAGCTTGGCCTTCCTCTTCAAAATAATATCGTAGTTTTAAATAACATGAGCACATAAAAAAGTTAAATTAATTTATCAAAATTACCACAATTGCAAAATTATTTAAGGGTAACTGAATAATAGAATTTAGCCAAGTTTATGACAACACCGTGATGCGGAAACCTAATACATCTATAGTCAGTCTGTCATGAAGTTTTTCAAGGATTTCCTATACGAATTTAGACAATTTATTCATCTCACTTATAGTAGTATGTAGTAGACCTCCCATACTCCGGTCTATAGGGGTTTATTGCCAGTTTAATTTGCAAAAATAAAAATGACTTCACTAAATAATCATTCCAACACTCACTTTTCTTCCGCAACATCTTCCGGAGACCGCGCTTCCCCTAATATCCTAAGCCTGGCTTGTTCGTATTCTTGTTGGCGCTGCTGAAAAGTTTTCACGGGGCGCGCCTTGCCCTCGCCGTTCGAATGCACTCCATTCACTCCAACAGGACGTTTAAGAATTTTGACAGCGGGTTGTTGTGCCATTAATTGAGCTCCGATCGCGTCATTCAAGTCGAAAACTACTTTCACCGGCCCGCTGGACACAATTTTGTTCTTCTTAGTGCATTGTTCAGGTGCGGTAGATAGAAAATTTGTGAATTTACGGTCCAACTGCAAGACAAATGACAGGTGTTATGCAAAATGGTTAAGAATCTTAAATCACACAAATGATTACATTTTATAATTTAATCGCTGTATTAAACAAATATCAATAAATAAACTTAGAAAACAGTTACACAATGTGCGAAACTAACCCCTATATCGTCCATATCTTCCCAGTTTTCGTAAACGTCGTCTACGGCCGCCATCTCGTTTCTTAAAAATAAGAAAAATTCTGATTTGCCATTACGAAATAATCAGACACCACAGAAAATTTTAAACAAAAAATATGGATGTATTTATTCCAAAAAATGAAAATAAATTTTTTACGCTATTTTTGAAAAACGGTTATTACGGAAAACTACATTCTGTACAAATATGTAGCTACTTGATTTTTTAAATAATTTGATTAGAAAAGGCAGATACTTACCTAATATATAAATACGTAGGTATGGAAATAAAAAAAGGGAAAGGAATCCATTGCTTCGGTTTGGAATCTTCTGCCCCCTACATCCAGTGGTGCATAGGTTGCAGGTTGTTAACTTACTTGTTAATTACATGAAAGCAAGGTATTCCATTTGTTCTGCGCTCTGGATTATTGGAACTAGAAGCGAAGAAAATATATTGAATAGGATACAGATAAAATATTTGAAATAGCTCAGAGACTCAAGATTCACCAAAATTCCCAATTCATAATATTTTCTGCAGAGAAAAAAAACGATTATGTTCTTATAGCTTCGTTTAATAATAGTTAGCAAACGCACGACTTCTGCCAGGGCTTTTTCTTATTCATTTATCTAACGTCCAAATGACTCTGAAATCTAGCTACGGCTTATGCAATACCACTTATCATGGCCTTAGGCTTTAATTTAAGTAAGTTTTTTTTATGAGTTTTGTAGCCTATAGGTACCTTTTTGTAAGTGAATTTACTTTTTATGTTTACAGCAATTTCTAAACAAAAACTAACTTGCCAAAGGTACGAATTCAAAATGCATGGTCTCATACAACAATTACGTACCTAGTACGCGTTTTTTTACCATGTAAAAAATTTCGCTTGATGTATTCGGAAAATGGAAAACGCGCGTGTGATACCTACCTTAGTGTATAAGGGAGTTAATTCAAATCTCTGGTTAACGAGTTCGCTGTAATTCGCGCAACTTTTGACATTTGAAACTTTGTTTTTCTGACTGCGCTGAATTAATAATCGTATTATTGGGATATTTATTAACTTCCCTTTGAAGTTTTTATTCACTTGTGGATCGAACAACTGTTTGAATTAAACATTTTTTTTATTGCTGCAGGCCAAATGGGTTGACAATCTTTCCTTTGTGCTAGAAATTAGTTTTTGCCGATATAAACATGGCAGACGATATTCCGTGTAGTCTTCCGGACACCCAAACTCAAACTCAAGGATCTCAATTGGAATGGAGTCAGAGCACGCCACCCATAATTCCGACTATTTGGGGAAGACTTTATCCAACGAAAGATCCAATAAAAACACTCGGCATCAACAGATGTCCGAAACCAGTTCATAGAATTACGGAGTATATTGGTAAAAATAACCTGAACACGTTTTTTGTTTACCTTACATGTTATATTGAACCGCTTTTACAAACGTAATATTCATTATTTTTGTTTATTTATGCTTAAGAAACAGACAAAAACTTTGGTCTCCAGGCAAATAAATGATTTTATTTTATTTTTAAATACTTAGGTAATCGGATTGTCATCAATGTTTGGAGCTCCATTGGGTTATCCATCCATCTCCATTTGGAGCTCCATCTTAAAATTAGTTATGCTGTTCTCTCCAATAAAGAAACTAAGCTCTTGTGCTTGGAGATAGACTTACACTCATTGTTTATTGTTTATGTTCGATGTTCGTGAGTGATATAATTTATTTATATTATTTTGTATTTTTTTTATATCTGTAAGAAGGTTATTGAAGTATTTGGTTTACAAATATTTTAAGTTCTGTTTGAATTGCATTTTGGTATTGTAAATTAATTTTGGTATTTCGAAGATAAACTTTTCTTTAGATTCAAGTATTTTTCACCCTTAAATATTTGAAGAATTGCTGTTTTTTCAAAATGGTTTCTACTTTTGGGACTTGGAATGTTGAAAATAATAATTTTGTTAGATGGGTTTTTTATTTTTAAAATGATTTTAATGATTGTTCTCTGAACCGTTTTCAGGCAAATATCATTTTTACTTATGTGCTTCCTTTTCGTTACAGACTTGACAACTCCACAATTTAAAGTGGGAAGATCTTTAGAATGTGACATGTGTTTTAAAAAAGGCGATTTTAGAGACGAAATATTAAAATGTATGAGTAAAGAACATTTTGTCATTGAACGAGATACAAGGTTTGTTTTTTCAATTTATTCCAAACAAATATTTCAATACCGAGACTGTGTTTCTCAATGTAATATAAAATGTGGATGATAATAATGACAGCTTCGTGGGCCACAATGTCTGGCCCGGCGCAGGTATAACTTTAATCACTGATTTTTCTACCACCCAAGTATATTATACCAAAAAATATTTCAGATAAATACAGTCAATCTTAATTAACGTGGTCATACAAATTGCCAGACAGTGTCTCAAAATTAGGGAACCAAAATATTTATTTTAATGGTAGAAAAATGTCGCATTTTTTTATCAGAGTAGCTGATCAGTTATGAGAAAAAATGGTCAGAGTGAAAAGGGTTAAAAAAATCTCACAGGATAAAAAAAGCTTTGATCCGATTGAGTTTCTTATGCACCATTGGATGCGGAGAGGGATTAGAAGAAGATAATAATTTTTAATTGTATTTTTCCAGTGATCAACAGTCTCCTGTGATACTTCACGATTTGTCTCATAATGGTACTTTTATAAATGGAACAAAAATAGGAAAGGGAAAAAAAAGGATTTTGGTTACCAATGATGAAATTTCCATTTCTGCTCCACATGTAAAATGTAAATAACTTTTTACTATTATTTTCGCAATAAATTTAATAGTTAACAACATTTTTGAGTATGTCCAAATACTTAACAAATCTGGGTTTTTTCCACTTATTTTTACATTTTGATAATATCCTAAAACATTATATTAATTTACTAACCATAATATTGTTTAATTTTGCAGTGTTTGTTTTCATGGACCTATTTAAAAATGAACAAGAGAATGCTCCGTCCAAAATTTCTTCTAAATATTATATATCCAAAACTCTTGGCATTGGAGCTTGTGGTGTAGTAAAATTAGTCTATAATAAGGTTTGAATTTTAATAACATTTAATAAAAAAAAATCAATATAATAAAAAATGTTAATGCATATCCCTTTGGTTACCAGGAATTTTGGGGTTACTATGCCAGAAAATCCATGATTTAAACATGAATAATTCAAAAGTGAAATGTGTTCGATTATTTAAAAACACCCTTTGCCATTGTTTTATCTTTGACGCAAAGAAAACATCTCTTGGAGTGTTAACTAAATGTATGCAACATTATAAAAAAAAACTGACTAACAAGTGAATACTGCTTTCTTAGTGTCCACCTCCTTTTTTACGCCGTACGCATAACATTGAAGATCCAGTGTTGAAAGAAATAATATAGGGGTGCGAGCAATTAACAAATAAATTTATTGTTTTAGTTATGCAATGTATGTATTATATTTCTGCATATATTGTTTAATATCCTTGACATGTAAAAATAAATCTTTTTGAATTACATCCCAACTTTCACATGATTTGAAATTTTTTTTGGTTGAAAGTGCTTTTTTTCTTGTTTCTCTTTAAGTATTTTTTAACTGAAATTTTTGTAATATTACAACTCATTTTAAGATATAAATGATCAATAATTCTAAATTTTGATGGATACCTTATTGAATTTTTTTTTATGAATGAAAAATATGAATGAATTTGAATTTTTTTTATGAATGAAAAAAATTCCTATTTGAATGAAAAATTTTAGCACAACCCTGAAGGAATCCCTAACATACTGTCCAAAATTTATCTGATACTTTTATAAGTCATGACATCAGATCTGACGTATCTGGTATTTTTCGCTAGAGAACCGAAAGTCGATATATCGAATTTTGGTAACCAAATGGATATGTATGTATGTAACCATTGACACTGAATTATTTTAACGCTTTTCATGACATCTTGCAGGCTTCTTTTTCTGAAAGTAAACAAATAAGGGAGTAGCAAATTACTCCTATCATTTTTATATTTTTGTTTACTCTGTATAGTATTTCAGTGCCGTTTCTTTTGGCACCAGTTAAATAAAAGATTCTTTCATGTTTGTTTTCCCCTTTAATAATTTTTTAGTTTAGTTTTAATTTTCATTTTCAGAATACGTGCGGTAAGTTTGCTATGAAAATTATAGCCAAGAAAAGACTTACAAATGGACAAAAGCATCCCTTGAACGATCCAGAGAAAATAATGAACGAAGTCAAAATATTGAAAGCTTTAGAACACGTAAGTTTACAAGAAAAAATACATAGGTAGCAAAAAGTAATATTTAATATGTTTTTAATCAATTGTTAAAATCTCTATAAAATCTTTATCTCAGTAGTTTGAAAAATTTAGATGCTTGCATCTTCCATTATAAATGGTTGCCTTAAAAATTATAGTTTTGTAATAACTGCGCGTAATATATAGCATAATTTAGACGCTGAAGATAATATAACTGTCTTACATTCAAAAGTAAATATTTACAGAATAAAACAACTATGTTAATAGTTTTTTTTACTTTTATTTTATTTGACCAGCTACCAGTCACCAATATCATCAGACTAGTGGGAGGCCAGATAAAATTCGGTTATATCACAACAACGCAGGGGTTGAAAATCACGATTGTGTCGGGTTGTGGTCCCGTGGTTAGTGTCGCGGACTCTTAAGTCAGAGCTTCTTGGTTCGAACCCCTCTACCGCAATTTGATACCTATTTCTAATAATGAGCCGCTTAGGCTTACAGAAAAATTATAAAAATTGAAATATTTGTGTAAATAACAAAAACGCAAATATTTCTTTATTATTAAGTAATTATTTTGACAAAATTTATTTCAATTTATTGAATTTAAGTAGGAATTCAAAATAATAATTTCATATAAAATATGGTAAAGGTTTAAAGCGGGATTTTATATAAATTTTAGTAAAGAAATGGATTTTTCTATATTTAAATAATGCTATATTTAAATAATATATGGGTGAATCTGGAACCGTTGATTGATAACTCCTTCAACAGCACACTTGTATAGGGAAGTCAGGTGTTCTCTGAAATGCGAAATTTCCAACAGTTATTTCTTATCGACATGACATTTAAGTATCTGTTGTTTATTTTGTAATGGATAAATGTTTATCTGTAGATTTGTTTGTTTTAGCCATGTATTATTTCGACGGAGGAAGTGTTGGACGCTCCCGAGGCAGTTTATATAATTCTGGAGCTCATGGAAGGCGGAGAGCTGTTTGACCGGGTTCTGAGCAAGGGTCGACTGGGAGAGAGATGCGCCAAGATTGTTTTCCGGCAGATGGTGCTGGCTGTCAAGTATCTCCACGACCAGGGAATCACACATAGAGATCTGAAGGTCATTTTTTCTAATTTGTTACCATTAGAATCCTAATCGATTCCAGCATCTCACATTTCGCTCACTCCTTTCAAGAACGTCATAAATAAAAAACTTGATTTTACAGGAGAATGTTTTTAATGTTTTACAATATAATACAATGTATTAAAAATAAATATCTAGCCACTTATTGAACTTTTTACTATGCAACAGATCTTTTTAGGTAAAACCTGAAGGTTTTTTTCTCCATTTGAAAAATATTTTAAATATTTAAAAAAAAAAATAAACAATACCTTTTCTTCAAAATGTAAAAACAACACTTTCTGCCCTGTAGCGGGTAAATATTAAGTTAAAATTATTGCAAGGTGCATTATTGCAAGTTGTAATTGAGTGTATGATGAAAAATAAAATAATTCTTTCTAGCTAGAAAACGTGTTGCTTCACAGCGATGTTGCGGAGCCGCTGATCAAGGTGTCGGACTTTGGGCTGAGCAAGTTTGTGGGGGAGGAGAGCTTCATGCGCACCATGTGCGGCACCCCGCTGTACGTGGCCCCCGAGGTGCTGCTGGCCGACGGCACCGCTACCTACGGCCCGCAGGTCGACGTCTGGAGTCTGGGGGTCATACTCTTCATATGGTAAACACACACTATTAAGTATGGAGTTTGGAGGTCATACTCTTCAAATGGTAAACACACACTTCTTATCTATTGTGTCTGGAGTCTTGGGGTCGTACTTGTCACATGTTAAACACACACTTATTTATTAACATGTTGTTGTCGGGTTGTTTTTTTCATCAACTAATAATTAGTATATTAACACATTTCGTATATATATCGTAAAATAAATGTATATATATCCAATTAACATCCTTTAAAAAAATCAGACGTGGAAAGACGTGTCACCTCTCCGGCGGTCAGCCGTTGCTTGAATTCTGTGTTTGCGAGTGAGGCCATAATGATATAAAGAATTGGTATTTTATCAATATATGAGTATATGTTTATTCTGCAGTCTCTCCGGATACTTGCCCTTCTCTACGGAATACAAGGAGATGTCCTTGAAAGATCAGATCACCCGTGGGAAGTACATGTTGTCTAGAAAGCAATGGGAAGGGGTGACCATTCATGCGCATCGGCTAATGACACAGATGCTTGTTGTCAACCCGCACAAGAGGATCACGCTCGATGGGATACTGCAAGACAAATGGTTGCAGGTTCGTTAATTAATCTGGGCTTATTTATTACATTCCAAAAATATACGTAATCTTGTATGAGAATCTGTATGATAATTTTAATCATCGTTTAACTTATTTCTTTTAAAATTGCTGTCAAAGATTGGCTTATAAGGGCCCAGTGCGGTCATATTTCAGTTTTGAGAATCTTCTTCTTTTTTAAAATTTTTCAAAGAGAAATATTTGTGTTTTTATTATTTACAAAAGTTCTTCAATTTCTGTGAGTCTTAGCGGCTCATTATTAGAAATAGGTATCAAATTGTGGTAGAGTGGGTTCGAACCAAAAAACTCTGACTCGAGAGCCCGCGACACTAACCACGAGACCACAACCCGACACGATAGTGCCCTAGGCACCATATAAACGCATGTTATCTAGATCGTTACAGTGTCCAAGAAATAATAATAATATCCGAAATACATAATTAAATAAAATAATAATCAGAAATTTTAAAAGGCAACAAAGTTTTATGTTTCATAATACATTTAAACCGACCACTGAAATTGCAATTATGTTCCGATATTCAGAGAATATTGATTTCTCTTAATTTGACAAGGTGCTCGCCGACCCAAGTCAAATTTAACAAGGGGCTTGCACGACCCCCATCGAGCCCCCTGCAGCCCACCGCTGAATACGTGTCTCTGCTGACCACAACACTATGGCGGCGTACAAAAAATGTGAAATTGTGATACTCATTTACATTCCACTAATATGTGCTTTGTGTATTGTAGGATGAATCTGTGATTGCAAAAGTGGATGAACTAATGTCATCTAAATTTGACGAGTCCGCGAGTCAAGACATGTCGCAAATCACAATCAACGAGAGCGCGTCTTCCATGAAGAGGATTCTATCTGAAGCCAGTCGGGACGGTGATCCTCCGGCAAAGAGACGCAAGGTCTTCATCGAGGGGGTCCTGCTCGCTGCCGGAGAGTCTTCCAACGACGATACAGTGGACCAACTCTCTGTCGAGTCTCTGTCCGTTTGAAGCTAGTCTGAAAATAACACCACTGCTACTGATTTCTCAATCAAAGTGAGAAGTGATAAAAATTAGATGATTTATTAGCTTGACTGGTTGCTTCAAAAGTACATGCGGGCATCTATTATTAAACTTATTATTTAACCTTCCCTTCCCGGTGTTGTGTACCTAGCACACATTGCTTCTAATAACCATAATATCTCTATAAATATAGTAAATACAAGGCTAAGATTTTAGGTATTCCTCCATAACATATTTAGGCATTGAATTTTAAAATATTATTAATAATATTCAGAACTTATCGGGTACATCGGAGGTATTTTGTGATAATCGGATACAAATTCGTGTATAAACGAGTGGGCGGGAAGCGCGACACTAAATTCGCATGTCACTCTTGCATACTCGCACTGTGTTAACGAGCTCAAAGATCAATGTTCTCAGTCTTTCTCCGGCTAGCAGCCAGCGCCACTAGCGCCACCCGGCAGTCGCTCTTGGGGTTGCAACCAGAGTGGACCTATGCTTCTTTCGTGAGCGTTATCAAATGGTTTTTTAATATTTTCAGCAATAAATCGAAATTATTATAATTTTTGACTTCATTTATAATTAATTAAGGGGATTAGCTATGAATGTCCATATTTTTCTGATTTAAAATCGCTATTTTTTTATTGAGTGACTACCCAACACCGGGACTCGTGTTTTATTTTAGCACCGGAAGGGAAAGGTTAAGTTGTTTTCAGTTACCACAAAAAATAAGTTTTGTACTGACATTTCTTGATGGAACTGCATTTTATACAGTAAACCCTCCTATAACGTTGAGATAGGAACCACGTTAACTAAGAGAACTTTATAGGGGATTCAGGTTTTTAAATTGTACTTTAATTTTGAATTACTCATTTCAGTCATTTCCTCTGATTAAAATGTACAAATACAATTTTTTTAAATTAAAACACTATATCGTTTCCTCCGATAATGCGGTACCTATTTCAACATTATAGGGAGGTTTATTGTATAATAAAAGAACAAGTCGCTCACTCCTTTCAACAACGTCATATATCAAAAAACATTTAAGGAGATCGTTTTTAATGTTTTTATAAATATCAAGCCACTTATTGAACTTTTTACTGTGCAACAGATCTTTTTAGGTAAAACCTGAATGTTTTTTTCTCCATTTGAAAAATATTTAGTATAATGTGTACAAACAATACCTTTTCTTCAAAATGAAAAAACAACACTTTCTGCCCTGTAGCAGGTAGATATTAAGATAAAAATATGCCGCTTTTGCTGGGTTATAGCACATTTTCTGGGCGTTCCGAAAACATGCACAACTGAAAATTGTCAATTTTTTTATATATTATTATTTATAAGGAGTGAGAGAAGTATATTTTTTTTTCTACATAAATTTTATTTGACCGGTGATCGGGTTTCGTCGTAACCGACCCGGCCATGTCATCACCAGTCTGATGATGTCGGTTACGACGAAACTCGGTCACTAGTCAAATTAAATTTATGTGGAAAGAACTTTATAATTGTTGTTTTATTATACCTTAAGAAAGTTGGGAATACAATTATGACTGATTTTTTTACCACCTATTGCATTTAAATAGTCGTATGCTGCAAAATGAGAAGGCTCACTGGAACCAGTGAGATGTTTAGTGAAAAACAAATGACGGACTCATTTTACGTGATATAAACATTTCTCCAATATATTTAAGTTTTAAAAATTCATTAAGTTACCCATGACCATAATAGAGATTATTTTTATTTAATGTGCCATATGGAGTCAGAAAGGGTTTAAAAAACATAACCACTTATCATATATTTTACTGTTTTTTTTTAAGTATTATATGCAACATATTAATATGTTACTATAATATTATGTAGTTTGTTTTTTTGTGTGTAACTATTTTAATTCTACCGTGACACGAGGATTTCATGTACCTAATGGTTAACCATTCCTATATTTATTGTAACAGTTTTGATGTTAAAATGTTGATTTAAGTTTTATTAACACATTGTAGTCGGGCGTTTCGAACAATAAACTCTAGCCTATAGCGGACGTTTTTCGCGATTAGCGCAAAAATATATCGCTTTCTTGAAATCGACACAATATCTAAACCAAATAATATTTTCAATTGAAATTTTCAAAGAAATCATAAATGACATTTGATCATCAAAAATAAATTATAATCATTATTTTTAATTAAGTATTCCGTATTTCACAATTTTAGAAGCATTGTAAATTCTAAAAAATAGTCTTCCCCTCCGAGGTATCATTCCCTATACAATGCTTATATATTCAAATAATAAAATACCAAACAGTAAACAAAACAGTGCGAGTGGTATGAAAAATAATCCAATACGTGAAGTGACTCAAACTAAACTGGAGATTGAGATTGCATAAAAACTCTAGATATCTGGCTGTGCCTTTACAAGCGACACACTAGCCAATCCGGACAAGGCATCTCAAATAACGTAACCAGACTGTCGCCTCTCACCCAGGTACCAGATTACCCTTCAACGCGTTTTATTTCACGCTGATAACAAACCCGTATATTGCCGTTTCCCGCCGATAACCGACAGTCGACAAAAACGGCATTTGCCGTGTCCCGCAGTTGACCGACAGTCCGCGAAAAACGGCAAATGCTGTGTCCCGCCGACAATGTGTTAATTGTGTGATTAAAATGTGGAGTAACTACTTGTATTTTAAACAAAAAGTTTAATAATTTTATAGGAATAAGAAATTAATACATCATGGTATTAATATTATCGTTTTTGTTTTTATAGCTTACATTATATCTCCCCTTTCTGGTAAAGGTTACTACAGTAGCAACAAGCAACCAGAAACAAAAATTATTACAAAAATATTAGGCTAAAATAATATATTGTTTAAAAATTCAATCTCATTTTAAACTTAAAAGTCCCTCTCTTAATAAGAAAGATAGTCTCTTTGGGAGACACAGTGTTAAATAAATAAATAAATAAAAATTATATGATCTGCTGCAAAATTGCTGTATGGACGATTTGCTAAATATTTCATTTAAAAAAACTTTATTCACTACTACATAACTAAAAAGAAAGATCTTTATGTTCAGCCTGTAACAAGAGTAAAACACATTAATTAATGCAAAGAACTGTCATGCTGTTTCACACAAACCAAAAAAACCTTATGATTTGGTGGAATCATGCTCAATCCAATATATAGGAATGTTATACATATGATTATAAGACTAAAAATTCTACAATTTTCTCTTGGAAAATTGTAGGTATGTCCAGGCCTATTTGTATTATTAATTTAAAATTCGTGTTATTTATGATTAAGTTGTTTTTGTTTGGAATATTTTGATGTTATGTTAATGTCTATTTTAATGTTTTTTATTGTATGGTATTGTTGCATTTATAATGACTGCTTAGTATCATTTCAGGGTTTTTTTTTACTTTATTTTATTTTAGGAACTGAATGAATAGGGTATTTAAAAAAAAATCACAAGACAATTAGTTCTATTGTTATCGAAATCTGTAAAGAAATAAGAAAAATAATCAAATTATCTATATTTCAAATAATACAGAAACCCTATATTTTAGTGACATCATTATGTATTTAAAAAAAATAATAATTAGTTGCGGTCTCTATTCCTTCTTCTAACCCTTATTCGCACCCCATTGGTGCATAGGGCACTGCATCGTATAGAAGCAGTGTTATCTTGATCGTTAAATACACGAAGGAAAGGTGATCAGCCTTCCGCTTAAGGTACCAGTCCAGTGTCATATTAAATAAATGTTAGACTGAAAAATCACTAATATTTATTTCGACCCTCTTGGGAATCGAACCTGGAACCTCCAGCATGGTAGCCTAGCGCGCTAACCACTATACTATGGAGGCGGTCTCTATAGATCTACTAAAAAAAAGGTCCAGATCTAAAGATTTTTCCCAACTGGAGTCTGACGACTTTTTTTTCTTCCTAATACATATTACATACTTTGAGATTTTCATCTACCAATAACCTACAATTGGATTTTTGCTTCATTGAAGTTGGTAACACTGCCCCCAAGAATAATACCCTATCGTGATTACATATTTAGTTGAATCCAAATACATACTGCTTTTCAACTGCGCAAACATGCAGTGGCGTGCACACAGTTTTTAATGAGGGTAGGCAGTAGGTTGGGTAAGGATGAGGCATAGTAGGCACTGGTCGTGTTTCTATATGGAACGCGAGTAATCCAGGGTAAGCACTGCTTTTCTGCCTATATAGAATGCACGCCTCTGCAAACATGTATTGTAATTGAATTTTTCTTCTTCTTCTTTCCATGTTCGCTCCCTAGGTGGAACATATGGCCAACACGAGACGTCTCCAAGTCACTCTTGTCACGCGCCATCTCCTTGGCTTCCTCCCAGGTCAGTCCGGCGTCTCGAATTTCCCCTGAGTATGGTCGGTGAATGGTCGTCAGCGGCCTTCCGGGGCGCCGGAATCCTCGGGGTCGGAAGAAGAGACATGAGGGGTTGATGCTCTCAGGTGGCATTCTAAGGACATGTCCTAACCATGTCCACCTTCTCCTCTTCAGGACTTCCAGTATGAGGGGCTGTTGAGTTCTTCTCCTCACATCGTTATTCCTGACAAAGTCATACCACTTTATACCCTGTATTCGCCTCAGGCACCTATTTTCAAAACTTGCTAGTTTCTTGCTTTTAGGTGTAACAAAAAAATAGTTATATCAAATTGATATTAAGTGGTCATTGTTATGGTCAACGCACCAAATGTAACATCTGATGATGTGATGTGATAGTGCCGTGCATGTATATGCTATTGACGAGTGTATTATTAGGTCACAATATGTGCAGAGAATAAATATTTTGTAGATAATTAATGTTGTCCATGTCATACTGTTTATGTATATTGTTACAAAAATAATATTTTTAATCTTGTATCTTGTGTAATTAAGGTGATTTAATAAAACACATTTTTTATACAAAAATATTTATCTTTTAATTCATTTCAATCTTCATTTTTTTATAATAAAACATACAATAAATATTACAATTGCGGTGATTTTTTTTAACAATAAATAACTTAGAATTATCAGTCTTAAAAGCTTTTTTTATATCAATAACTCAAACTTACAAAACATTACAGGAAACTCTCGGGATGATGATAAATACATTGATATAAAGCTGCCTTCATTTAAAAATATACAAATTCTGAATTAAGACATGGAACTTATATTTTGTGATAAATTTTCTTTCAACACTAGTACGATATTAGATTGGGAAAATCACAAACACTCCTACAAGTTTATTAATCAGGCATAATGTACACGAATCTACTACCAAAAATATGAACATGTAATATATAAAACGTACAAAGATTTTAGAAAAGAAAAAAAATTCACCCACAGCTTTTTATATTGACATGTCATAAAATTTCGACATAGAAAAAGACTTTCAGAAATGCTAATATGTATGTAAGTTTTAAAAAATATTTAAATAATTTTTTTTTATTCGAGCAAAAGTCAGCGTTGATATAATTTTTAGAGTACTCTAATGTACCGTTCAATATGATTTTTGAATAAATAACAATGTTTTCATTACCAGGCAATGTTGCTATTGCGCTTAATTCAATTCAATTTAATTGCTAACAGCAAATGTCTATGTATGCAAAACACAAGGTCTTAATTATGTATAATTGATTCCATTAAAGCTTTTCAAATAAGCCGCCATCGTTTATGAAATGTACATTTTCCTAAACCTGATAAATTGATGCAAAATACTGAAATACCTTTCCTGGCAAAGTGTCATCAAAGTAAAGCAAAGTTTTAATAGATCTGCTTAAATTAAAAACTTATATGCATAGTCTACAAAAAATCCCCTTCACTTTGGAAAAATCCAAGAATAGCTCCAAAGTATATGATTTTTTTTAGATCATGCGTATAACCTTATTTGGAGTAGCAGAAAATATTCTGTGATTGCACTAAATTATAAAAATATACATAGGCATAAGTTGCTGATAAATACATGTCTTTCGAAGAAAAAAATTATACAATCAACATTGCAATAACATAAATTTAAAAGTAAAAGAACGGAAAAATATTTTTCTATAAATTATTTATGTGCATATAGAATCTTAATATTGATGGAGTTGCAATAACAAAAGTAGTCTGTTACTATTCACAATACATAAACATATTTGTTATATCAAATTTACAATTTATTTTTTTTTTTTTAAAAAGAGATCAATCTAATCGTTGCTAATTTAATAAAGGTCTATTGTTTACGATAAAAAGGTTTCGGTGTCATCTGTAAGACTAGATAATCTGGGATGTGATCGTCCAGGAAATGGACTATTTAGAATTTTAATGTATATCAAAAAGTAAGTTAAAAAATATAAGAATAAAATTAATGTGATGTTTTTGTGATGGTCAATTAGGTGCATCAATTGTTATAGTCCTGACATATAGGAAAAATTTCACTATTTGGTATTTTTATTAAAAAATTAAATTTTTAAGCAGAATAGCAAGGAAATAATTTTTAATTTTAGATTAACGGGGAAATTTATTTACCATCCATCTTAGCAAATCGATAGCCTGCTGTACTAAATTTGTTGAGAATCACCTGTTCGCCATAAAGCATTTTTTCATATAAATATTTTACTAGGAAACACACACCACACACTAAATCATTAAACATTCTTACAGGAAAGATTATTTCACTATGAAGAGCTATAAAGTTAAGAGGATGTTGAAATGAACGCCATTTATAGCCGCTTCGGGGGAAAAATTGGAAATAAAAGTTTTATAAGTTTTCGCTTCACAAATCACTACGTCACATGGTTTAGATTGGACTCAATGTCTTCTGCAAAATGATGCGTTGGTTGTGCAGAAACTTCTGAAACAAAAAAAGGAAAAGTTTATTCATTAGTAACATAAACTTAATAAATATTTTGCAGTTTACAAATATGATTATACAATTTCAAAATGTGGGAGAAATTCCGTGACAAGGAATATATTGTACTTTAATTGTTCAAAATTTTAATTTTTCAATTTGTGTACATAAGCAAAATGTAAGTTCGTATGACAGTATAGTATAAAGAGAAAGAAATTATTGTTGCAAAGCATGAACACCGATACACTGGTACTATTACTGGCATATTATTTAATATTGAAGGTAGTTTGGTAGATCTCAATCAATGAATTGATCAGTTGAAATTAATAAGTTGGCAGAGTAGTACACATTTATTAAAAAAATATATACATATATTCATAGAAAATATCCCTTTAAAACTAATAATCTAAATTTAAAATAGATATAGTAAATTATGTAATTGTGATACATAATTATATACAGTATATGAGTAGGGAATCGAGTAATCAGTGTTTTCGTTTACAGTTTGCATCGAAAAGCCGACTAGTTGGCTTTTGTTAGTATGTGCTAACCTTTGATATGACTTTTATTATTGTTTTATCCAAGAATAAACAATGTGTCATAAAATATTTTAACAAAGCAGTCAGGTAGTATTTTACAAAAATAGTGAAATATAATTCATCCAAAACGATTATTATTATTTTACTATGAAATACTTGTAAATATAATTTTCAATTTTATTGTACTTTCATTTCATAACTTCATAAACTTCATCATGTTGAAATATCAATAAAACATAGTAAAAATACTGAAGATATTTAGGCCGTTAAATTTTGTAACTATTCATAATTACTTAGGATTTTATTACTTAGTTAAAAGTTTTACTATATTTGGATATTGAATTAACAAAACTAATTGACATAAGAAGATCATTCTTCAAATTCTCATCAATTACTTTAAGAAAAACATGGAATGTCCGTGTGAAAATACAAAGAAAATTTAACATTATAATTTAATGCACATGTACAGTAACATGCTCGATCACGTTTATATACCATAAGTGGTTAGTCTACACTCACCAGAGCCGAATAGGTGACCTTTTACATTTATAGGATCAAACTATTTTAGAATACGCTGAAACAAAAAATAACCTTTTCACTAAAATGCTTGTATCACTTCACAACGGGGACACACACAAACTGACGCTGAATATCGGAATATCTCTTTTAAAATTGAATTTATGCATTTTGAAACTTTTTTTGCCATAATAGCATAATGTTTATTATTATTTTTGCCATAATAGCATATTATTTAATCAGAATCGGAAAAAAAAACAAACATGTAAGGTAACTGAAAATATCCATTTGTTATTAAAAAAATCATGAAAACCAGTGACAAAAATTAGCAAACTTGATAATGATGGTATTTTTACACATTTCAGACGGGTATTTTTTACACCTGCGGACCGCTGGCGATGGGATTTGATAATTATGTACATATAGTTAAGACCCTAGCAAAGAGATTGATATATAATATTTATATAAAAACGTTGGTGAATTTTTTCTTTTCTGCCTTGAAATAAAGGTAAAAATACCCTTCCCGTCCTTAAGCATTACTCCACTGAAAGGGTAAAAATACCTTTCCCGTCCGAAGTGTGTTAATAACAAAAAATAATGTCTCAATTTCGGTGTAAATGAAAACGGAAATGCCACATCGAAATAAAAATAATTTATTACTAAGTGTGTAAATTAAAACATGCCAAATAACTATTTTTAGTAGGAAAATAAATAGTATTTACCTGAGATTTCTCTCTCAACTCTTAATTTATCCTTTACAATAAAAAATGCAGTCACTAGGAATAACGCCCCTCCCAACAGTTCTACAAAGCTAGTAGTGAACAGAGCATATTGTAGGGCTTTAAATTTGACTCTGTCGTCTTCGTAGACTTGTTTGATGATTGTACTATTGTCCACGGGTAGACTCCTCAGTGTGACCGAGTTCGATGGCAGTAAATAAATTTTCAATGCCTCCGAAATCTGTAAAATAATAAAAAACAATTTAGAAACAAATAAAAAAACAGACTTCGACATTATCATAAATAGTCTAAATATGATAATACAGTATCTACTCAATGAATTAGGGCCACGCAGAATTTCGCGCAATTTCTCAATTCAAACAGGAATAACTCAGAGAAAACCTTGAATAAAACAACATTGAATTTTATTTACACATGAACACTTTATTACGCTTAAATTATGCATATATTTTCATATAAATATAGTTAGTATTTAGTATTTCCATCTTTGGCAGAAATAACTGCCTCAATTCTTTTTGGCATACTTAAAATGCACTGTTTTATCATGTTTTTTATTTCTTCGTCTTCTGATCAAATTTTTTGAATATTTTTTTTTAGACAGTCTACTGTCGGATTTGGAAATGAGTATACCTTATTTTTTAACATGCTCCATACGTTTTCTATAGGATTAAGGTCCGGAGAATTTCCAGGCCAGGGGAGCAAAGGCAGATTTTTGTTAGACAAAATTTTTATTATTGATTTAGCCCGGTGGCAAGGTGCCCCATCCTGCAAGGTGTATGGACCTTCTGTTGGGTCGAGTGTATGGTAGAAGGGCAATGAAATTCGTTCGAGGACCTGATTATAGGAATTTTGGTTTATTGTTCCTTCCACGAAAAACAACGGCCCAGGTAAATTGTTAATAATACATGACCATATCATTGTTGCAGGGGGGTGTTTGATAACTTTTACCGCACAGGCCTCATTGTAACGTTCCATTGGTGTTTTCCTGACGAATCGACGGCTCTCTGTCACGGCTTCTAACCGGCACTCATCACTAAAGATGACCTGAAAAATAATGAAAATTTAAGTTTAATTCAAATATATAAGTTTATTTACTAAAATGATATGTTGAAAATTCAATTTAAATAAATACCTTTTTCCAATCATCTACCGAGTAATTTCGATGTAGCCTGGCCCATTTTAATCGATCCGCTTTCATTCGTGGTGTCAATTTTGGTACTTTTACAGGGCGCCTGCATTTCAGATTTACTTCGTAAAGACGTCGCCTCAGTGTTGATACCGATATATTTATACCCTCTTCTTCCAATTTTATTTTTAATGTTTTTGCTGATGCACTACGGTTTTCTAAGGCACTTTGAAAGATTTTTCGATCAGTCCTCGGTGTTGTTTTTCTAATCCTACGACAGTTCTTTCGCCGATTGCTGGTGGCGGGTGACTGATTTTTTATTGATTTTGAAATTCTGTCCACTGTTTGACGAGAAACGTTTTCTTTTTTTGAAATTTCTCTATTAGATAGTATTCCTAATTTCAGTAGCACTATAACACTAGACTTTTTTTCCTCAGAAATGTCTTTACTTTTTCCCATTTTGTCCTTTTCAAAAAAAACACTTGTGTTTACAAATTTTTTTTATACTTTACGAACTAAAATTAAAAATTATTTTTTTTTCACAAGACACGATAACTATATAACCTCTCTAAACAAAACAACAACCAGAACTCAAGAAACTTCACTAATAAATGAGATAGGACTATTTTTTGAACTTTCAACTATCTGTCTACCTGGGCTAATTAGGGACCTTTCTCAGAAAAAGGGTTTAAAATTTTGTAAAGGCTTAAATAATCCAGGTATATTTTACATATTATTGAAGGTAATATACATGATATTAGATGTCAATAGAAAACTTAAAGTATTTATGTAAAATAAATATAATAATCCAAAGGATTTCAGAGTATTCATAAAAATAATGGGTGGCCCTAATTCATTGAGTAGATACTGTAGTATAAGATTGACTGCAATTCTCATCTTCTTAATGATAAACACAGCAAATTTCGAGTAAGTCAGATCGACACTGCCTTAACTGAAATTGAATTGAAAACTTAATTTTTAATTACAGTAATGCAAGATGATCTATCTTGTATCTTGCACTTCAGGTACCAGTCCAGGTCCATATTACAGTTAAAAATCAGTCAAATTTATTTTGACCTCCGTGGGAATAAAAACCCATTCGCATGGCACCCAAACGCATTTTTTAAATAGATTAACTAATTATTCCTAGACAAAAAATAATCATTAAGGAGTACTAAGAAATATGCACCTTTTTTATTTAAGTTTTACTCGATAAATACCGCTATTTCTTAAAATCCATTATGACATGTGTTTCGAAGCTTTTCATTCTATATCATTTGCTTCACAAATGCCATATGTGAAGTAAATGATGCGAAATGCATCGAAACACCTGTCACAATAGATTTTAAGAAATATTGGTATAATTACCAAGCAAAATGTAAATTAAAAATGGAAAGTAATTACCACAAATTAACTGCCAAATCAATAGACAGATATACACCTATCAGAACAATAAAAAAATATTTATGATAAATAATATTTCTTAAGAAAACCGCCTTGTAAAAAAAAAAGTAATCAGTAATCGGAAATAAATAAATTTAAATATGTAATATTGAAAAGCAATAGCTTACCACTCCGACTAAATATGGACTGCCCGCATCTCCAAAGGCGTGGGATACTAATATTTGGAATGCTTCAGCTGTAGACCTTCTTGTTGGAATAACAACATACTAAAAAAAAAACAAAATTTAATTTTTAAACATGTATATATAAAACAGTAAATTTTAAAACACAATTCGAATTTGTTAAACCTTTTAAGCGGCGAATTGAAATACGATTTTTTTAATGGTAGAAAAAAAACTCATTGTTTTGAACTTTACATTACATACAATATTTTTTTTAAACCACTTCATAAATTTAAAAATCAAATTATTCAATATTTTTATATGTAATAAATTACTCAGATATTACAAAGACTAATTTAAAAAAAATCCATTTTAAGACTAGAAAAAGGATATTATTCATGATAAGTAATTAAAGTACAATATATGTTGTTACTACATAATTAAGCATTTAGGAAAAAAAAGTTTAGTAGCGATCAACACAGTATACAGAATGATTTGATTTTGTACAGTGAAGAATGTTAAATGAAAAACAAATACACATTTTCTAAAGCTCATCATTTCAAATAAATATATATTTTTAAATGTATTAATTAAAATCAATACAAAAAAATTAATTTGAATAAATACATATTTTTAAGAGCCATCTATGAAATAAATTTAAAAATAAAAGGAAGAATATGGAAAAAACGGAAAAGCTTGCAACAGTTGTTATTAACATTCCAAAGATGTCACTAGCAGCAAAACAATGCTTGCAACATCAATCAATGTTCTTTTTATTTAATTCATGCAATTAATTTTAGCAAATTGATAATATACATCATAGAATCGTAGAACTGATAAGAGAGAATAATTACTCTAGATGGCTTTGCATAATACAATTTTATAAGAAAATTGGAAATGAAAAATAATGAGTTGTATTTTGTTTTTATGACGAAAATTGTGTATACCAAAAGCAGGCGAGCAAACAGATGAAAATATAATAAAAAAGTACGGAAACATATAAAATATAATCTAAATAATATTATATCCTATTTTAATCTACATATCATTTAATTGAAAGCAATAATAAATATTGTAACTATATTAAAAATGATAAGCATGAAGCGTGATTTCTTGATTAATTCATTTTTAATATTACAATAGAAAAATATGTAATCAAACTTGAATTTTTTTGGATAGAAATGTTTGAATTGAAAAAAAATGCATGCAATACTTATTATAATTACACATTGCAGTTAGTGATTCGCTTCCAGATGATGAGAATTTGCCAGTTTAGAAAAATAAATATGTGGAAGTGCCATCACAAAAATGGTAGATATGTTTTTTGTATACGTTTCCAAATATTTACGTTTCTTACAGAGGAAAATTCTCTACGTCTAGAGCGTACCGGGAGCTAGTAAGCTCGTCGCATAGCAAACAAAAAAGCCAAGGTTAGTAACAGAAATAAAACAGTGAACGAAGCACACATAGAATGAAAAGAGATGTGAGAAAACATGTAAAGAGAGCGATGGATTCTTACCAATAACATATCGGCTACAATGGCCCAATTCATATTGAGTGCTAACTGGCCAAAGAACATCAGAACTAAGGGAGTTACGGTTTGCGTTTCCACGGCAAAGAGAGCCAACAGGATGAAACCGGCGCTGACAATCAATCCCGATCCGCATATTATGGGGTGGATGTTGGGGTATTTCTTTATCAACATCTCTCCCATTTCCGTGCCCAAGGGAACTCCGATCAGCCCAGCCAACATCGCTATCACTCCGAAAGTAAACGAGACGCTACATCGCAAAGGGAGAACAAAACGAAAGGTATTAATCTTCAGGAAATACTCTCATCATTCCAATTTCGGTACAGGAAATTGTGTACGGCGAGATATTAACCTTTATCGAGACCTACATACATACGGAGGAATCTGGAATGAAAGGGGGAACGATGATGGAATATTTGCGACACAATAAACAAAACAAGAAACGTAAGTTGTAAAAAAAAAACTACATGAATGGAATAAAAATCATGTTAAAATTGCTAAGCGGGTCATGCAGTTAAGGGTAATGATCGAATAATGATTAAAAAATGAGTAAAACGTAAAAAAAAAATTACACCATGCAGGCCCCCCCTCGTAAATAAGAAATTATTCTCTCAAATCAAAACTAGGACAATAGACATATAAATATTTGGATATGTTTCGTTTGAACGACTGTGGAAGCCGTTCCGATTCCGTTGGAGTCTCACCAGCAGCATGTCGGCAACGAGAGACCACGTGAGGTTGAGGAACACCTCTCCGAAAAACACAAAAGTCAAGCACCACTTGGCGTGGCTGGATGCAATGGCGATGGCCAGGTAGACTATGGGGGCGGAGGCGATGAGGCCAAAGCCGCAGATGAGCGGGTCGCAGTCGGGGTGGCGCGGCCGGAGCCTCTGGGCCGCCAGCGACCCCAGAGGGACCCCGATGATGCCGGCCGCCATCGAGACCAACCCAAACTTGTAGGACACGCTACCGGAAACAAGTATTCACCTTCAGTAATCCTCCGTACAACTTTGGTCTCACAACACACTACATATACTCCAGATCTTATTCTATTTTTATTTTTCCTGCGTGTTAACACACTTCGGACGGGAAAGGTATTTCTTTATTTATAGACTTGGCGTTTAATTTGTAGAACTGCATTTTGATTTATGTATTAAATGTTAAATCAAACACTGATTTTTTGAGTCTACTTAGTTGTATTTTATTGTTAAAAAAATATCATAAAAATTTATTTTGTGACAATTGTTTCGCTTAGTTATGGCATTTTCAAACTAATGTGTTTTTTTCAGTTTATGTGTTTTTTTAACAATAAAATACAACTTAGTAGAGTTTTAATTATCAAATGTTTTTTTTATGAATATTATATACCAATCTCTTTGTAAAGGTCTTAACTATAATGTATATAATTATCAAATCCCGTCGCCAGCGGTCCACATGTGTTAAAAAACACCCGTCCGAAATGTGTTAATGACTTTGCTGAATTCACTGTTAATTATCGGGTCGGAGCATGCCTCGGGTAAATGAATCTATTAGCACACAGTATGACAGCAAAGAAGTTGACCAGGGGATCTATCACAAACACTATTGGTATTGATAAGTATTGTGTCGATATATGTTGTATATTTTACCCTTAGCACTGGAGTGCCGCCATAGAGGCGGCAAGCATGGTTTGTCGTATTGCATAAGTGCCGTTGGTATGGTGGCAAGAACAGGAACATATAGCCTTATTTCTCAAATATTCCTTTTTTTACTTTTCAATATAATCGGATTATGAACAAACAGTTAAAAGTAATGAGTTGGCGATATGCACAAACCAAACAAAATTTGAGTATAAAGGCAATCAAAAATTTAACTCTTTGCAGAGTTAAAATCAGTTAAACATTAAGATGTAACAATGTTGACGGACAAAATTGTAAATTAGTAATGTAACAATGTTTTCACCATATATGTATACATAAAAGGTGTCGCTAGAAGAGACCTTTCATCAATTTACTATTTTCACTAGAACGCAAAGTGCTCATATTGACTAATCAAATTATCATCAGAACTTTCAGCTTCATATTTATACAATTAAATATTTTTGAAAATTGATCATCGTTTTTGCATGTAATAATTAGTATATTTTGAAACAATCACCATCATTTGTTTCTAGGTATTTAATGTCATGTTATATTACATGTCGGTGGTTCTAGTGATAATTAATAATAAAACCCTTATCCGCACCCCAATGGTGCATAGGGCACTGCGTCATATAAACGCAGTGTTATCTTGATCGTTTACACATGAAGGAAAGGTGATCAGCCCTCCGCTTCAGGTACCAGTCCAGGGTAATATTAAATAAATATTACAGTGAAAAAATCACTTATATTTATTTTAACCCCCCTGGGAATCGAACCCGGATCCTCCAGAACGGTAGCCCAGCGTGCTGACCATTACACTACGGAGGCAGACAAAATAATTAAGTGATAATTAAGCCTGCAAAATATTTACGGGAAATTGACATTTTTTTTTTCAAATATAAGAAAAATAAAACTTTTTAACATACACTTAATGACACATTACTTATCACTTTCCATACTTGCAGTCCAGGATAACATTAGTAAAAGGCGACTAATTTCAGATTGCATTTTTCACAGGTTTGCCATGTTTCATCCACACTTCTTGAAATTGTGTCGCATTACATCATGGCATCATAAGAGCAGTACGGATAAAATGCGGCGTAATAACCCAGAAAAATACTTGATCAGCATTTATGAATTTCGCTACCAATTATTTGGTAGTAAACATTAAATTACGTCTACGAAAGAAAGGCTGCCACATTTGATTTTGAGATTAATATGGGGATTGTATTTTGTCGTATGGTCGTGTATGCAACTTACTCGCTAAAGTTGACGGTTCCCGTGTTCTCAGGTTGCAATTTGAGTCCGAGGAATATGAAGTGCGGTCCCCACCAAGAGAGAGCTCCCGCTACAAAGGCCACGCACGTAAAGCCAGCCGTTGATAGCATGAAGGAGCGGCTAGAAAAATTCATACGAAATATTAAGATGTGTTTTTTTCCTCTCTGAAATTTGTACCAAAAATGAGCAATTTTTAACTGTAGTTTTCAAATTTTAAGAATAGATACGGACTTTGCGTATTTGCGTAGCAAAATTCGGCTGCTGAAATATTGAAATACAGTAACACCACGCTAAACGCAGGTAATCTGCGCCAGTAAAATGGCGTCGGGTCTATTTTCCAAACAAAAATGACAATGGTACAGTAAAATAAAACAACTATTTTCGTCTAGTATCTGCAGAATGAATGCCATTTTTGTATGCAGGGTTCAATTATCATGATTTTATATACAAAAACTAACTTTCAAACAACAAAACAGTATTGTAGCACATATATGAACTTATTAGGAATGCACATATCTTACACACGACCAAAATGATATAAACTGATTGTAGTCGCCACACTGTACACTTAAATAAATATTAGGGAAACCCCGAGTAAAAGAATGCATTTTTCTGTTCCTGGGTGAATGACTGAACCGCGCTATAAAAACGCCGTTATAGCGTTTCACATAGACCCCAATGTTGAAGGAGATGTCATTTGTTGCTGACCAATCCACGGGTTTGAGATCGCAGAAGAAGAAGCAAAACTGCGTAAACAGGGGTGGTGTTAAGTGATGTGTCTTACTTTTTGGCGAGCGCTACAATGTCGTCCTTGTAGGAGCCCGGCCTGGCGTGCGAGCCCTCGGCCTCGCCCCTCTCAGGGTCCCTCATGACGAGCATCATCAGCAGCACGGCCACGCCGCCCAGCACGGGCGTCACGCGCAGCCCCCACTGCCAGCTCCCCAGGGCCTTGGCCGTCTCCGACCCCACGATGTAGCCCAGACCGCTGCAACACAAATATTTTATTAAAGGACTAACCCGCACAGCGTCTATTTTAGATGCTTGTCTGCAGGTAGGATAGTAAGAATAGGGAAGGTAAATGTGAAAAATACTTTTTTTTTTGCAGAGACCCACCAAGCTACCTGGTGTGTATTGTCGGTGGAGTTCTTTTTACATACATTTTTTATTGTTTTTATCCATTTTAACCTAATATACACACAAAGAGAGATTTTTAAAAAAAATATTAACTATTTTACAATTTTCATAGAATTAACTGTTGATCATTTACCCATTCCGCACACAATTCATTGTTTGGCTAGATCTATTAATATTTTTAAGAAATAAATGTGCATTACATATAAAGTAGTTCTCACCTTCCGACAGGAATGGCAAAGTAAAACACGGCCAGCATCTTGGAGCGCATGTCTTTCACAAATAGATCGCTGATAATTGTCGGGGCAATGGTCGAATACGATGCTTCTCCGACCCCGACCAACGCTCGGAAGAAAACGAACCACCAGAAATTCTGCAAAAACACGTCAATATATAAAAATTGTTGGAGGAGAAAAAGTGCCGAACATATATTGCTGATTTTCCAACTAATACTAGAATACTACACCAATTTTTTCTTCTTCAAACCCTTATCCGGACCCAATGGTGTATAGAGCACTGCATCATATAAACGCAGCATTATCTTGATCATTAACACACGAAAGAAAGGTGATCGGCCCTCCGCTTCAGACACCAGTCCAGGGTAATATTAAATAAATATTAGAGTTAAAAATAACTTGTATTTATTTGACCCTCCCCCTGGGAATCGAACCTGGGACCTACAGCACGGTAGCCAAGCGTGCTGAACATTACACTGCGGATACACCAAATTTTGAAATCAACAAATTTGTACATTTTTGACAATTCAACATAAATGAAGAAGAATATGGAAGTCTGAGCATTTGCAGGGCTTATGACCATCAAAGGCTAGTCAATTCACTTTACACACGTGTAACATTCACCATTCTACCCATGATTGACAACCACACTAATCCAAATTTTTGGAACTCCTACATATTATATCATTAATCTCATTATACTGTTCATGTGAGTTCACTAGAGCCATCTGTGTAAAAACAACTGCCAAGTGGAGAATTCGAGCTTTATAAACCCGACCAGGAACTGAACAGTTAGAATATTATTACCGTCATAAAGGATCCAATCAGGGTTGTGAGGCTCCAGAGGCAGATGCCGGCGGCCATTATCTTAGTGCGCGACTGCCGGTCACCGAGGTAGCCAAAGAGCGGAGCAAATATCATGTACGATATCACAAACACCGTCTGCAGCAGCCCGCCTCGGTCGTCTCCAATGTGGAAGTGGTCCTGAACATCTGTTAAGATTCCTGCAAACGCAACAAAAGGTTATATTTTGTATATAAAAAGCGTGATTAACTTTGTGGCACTCTCCTTATCATTCATCCTTCACTTTGTGCAATACCACTTAAAATGACTACTTAAGACCATTCCATCATCAGGTCAAATGTAATCTACATTATATCGTGGGTATACTGGCAAAAAACGTTAACTCTAAAAATCCCTGTTTGAATAATCCCCGTTACTGAAAGCTTTAAGCCTGAATAAAATACCCGCTGTTAACCTTTACCACTCTGACCATTTTTTCTCATAACTGATCAGCTACTTCAGAGTAAAAGTAGTACTTCAAAAGTAGTACTTTAAAAGTAGTACTTCAGTTTTTTAATCAGTCAAAAAAATGCGACGTTTTTCTACCATTAAAATAAATATTTTGGTTCCCTAATTTTGGGACACTCTGTCTGGCAATTCGTATGACCATGTTAATTAAGATTAACTGTATTTATCTGAAATATTTTTTGGTAGAGTATACTCGGGTGATAGAGAAATCAGTGATTGAAGTTATACCTGCGCCGGGCCAGACATTGTGGCCCACGGAGCTGCCTACTAGAATCATACGGGCCAGAATGTCTGGCCTACAGAGTGGTAAGAGTTAACTTTGTGGCATAGTAATATAATACTCTCCTCATCATTCATCATTTACTTTGGCGTATAGTAATATATCATCATCAAACCCTTATCCGCACCCCAATGGTGCATAGGGCACTGCATCATATAAACGCAGTGTTATCTTAATCGTTAATACATTAAAGAAAGGTTAATTAAGCCCTCCGCTTCAGGTATCAGTCCAATTGAATAAATATTAGAGTGAAAAATAACATGTGTAAATTATAAATTCATTCTGATAACTCTCTGTCTCCGGATTGATGTCGAAGTATATTTTTTTTTGTGATTTTCGATGTGAATTCCAGTTTGGATTCTAACTGATAAACCTAGATTTATGAAAAAGTATTTGGAAACACTCTGTGTTGAGAATTTTTTCGTTGTTTTTACTTTACGTGAAATTGAAGCTCAATTTGCTCCCGAAAGCAATCACGTAACGTTTTGATGCAGAATCATATTATTTCAAGTAAAACCGAGTGATTTACTACCGGGTATTCCGTATCATGTGAAACTAGGAATTCGTTTGGCGACCGACGCCGACGGCGACGCTTCGGCGCCGCTTTCCGACACCACATTGTGACTCACCATGACCAGTCGTCGCGTGTCTCACCGCTCACCACCCAGTATGCACCAACGGCATATTCGGAATAACTTTTATCACAATATGACATTACGTCCCCAAATTCTAGTCGAAGGTAGACATCTCAAATGCGAAAAAATCAACACGCCATGCAAAATAACTAACTGCATGCATAATCGCCTTCATTTTTCGTAATTAGTTTATTATATAAACTTCCTGACTTCCATACTCTTCTTCATCTATGTTGAGATGACAAAAAAAAGTAAAAATCAACTCCTTAACAACATCAACAACAAGAATTTGGACACATAAAAAACTCAAATTATAAGCTACATAAAAAATAAAAATAAATTATGTTTTCAAGCGTTTCTCAAGTACGTGAATATAATCCAGGATTCGGACCTCGCATACAAATAAAATGAGCCTCTGCTCGATAAAAGCTTTCCTCATCCCACCATAGATGGCTATTGTGAACTCGCGTATACCGAATTACGAGTTTCATCAATATATCTAGAAGTTTATAAATTACTTAACATTTAAGAATTAAGTTTTAGAAATACTTAAAATCCATAAGGATATGGAATGATATTCACAGATTTTCATAAGGTTCATCTTAACATCTTTTTGTCAAAAAGTGGATATGCTGGGTTGTGATACCAAAGGTTCAAAAGGTAATTTTCATGCGAACTGTTTTCATATGCAGTTTTTTTCCTTGCGACTTCCGTCCCGGTACCCGGATACAAGTATAAATATCGGTGATAACGTCACAAATGTATTCGGAAAATTACCTTTTCGCGCTACACGGCTAAACCGCCAATGCATACAATTCCCAGTCGAGTAAACCAGTGCAAATTTGAATAAACACAGTATGTTACTCGTATGTCGTTTAATGTACGTATTGTGCATGGTTTAATTTTACAGTATGGAGATATGAGGGTAATGTAAAGCGAGTATGTTATTGAGGGAAAAGACGATATTGTTTGGTGCATAACCTCAGTTCATAACCCGAATCCGGGTCGAATTCCTAATAATAATAATAATTTTAAAAATAAGGGTTTTCACTTCCAATTGTACGTTTTACAAACCAAATTGGACGCCTAACAAAACAACATGGACTTTTCACAAAACAAATTCGGGTTGTGGTCCCGTGATTAGTGTCGTGGACTCTTTGAGTCAGAGCTTCTCGGTTCGAACCCACTCTACCACAATTTGATACCTATTTCTAATAATGAATAAAGAGCCGCTTAGACTCACAGAAATAGTTTGCAATTGTGTAAATATTTGTGTAAATAATAAAAACACAGATATTTATTTTTTTCTTTAAAAAAATTGGACATTATACTGTATTTTATAGAAATATAATATAATGTCCGCTTTTTTTAAAATAAATATTTTATTTTATTTTGTTATTTAAAAAAATACCGTCAGTGTGAATACCTGCCCACATATTTTATTCTTAAGACTAAGTGAGTTTGTCGTCAAGAATCTTACATATATTTTATAAAGGTCTTTGCTATTAAAAAGAAGAAGAAAAATACCAAACACGACCATAGATAGTGCCGGGTATCATGTGAAATAAGGTATCAATTTTGCATAAATATAAACCTCGAAATTTGAGTACCATGGTAGTCAATCATGGGAATAATAGTGAATATTAACACGTGTATAAAGTGATCACTTGCCAAACTAGCCCGTGACAGGTCGTAAGCCCTGTAAATATCCAGACTTCCATGTTCTTCTTCATCTATTTTGAGATATCGATAAAATATAATTGCGAGCGTTATTATAATGTTTTATTCGCGAATGTAAAAACAATGACGTGAGACTTCAAAGCGTTAGCTTAAACCGAAGTAATATCGTACGAAAATATGCGGATAAGGTAAATAATAGTGAAAGCGGATGTGTAATCCATTAATAAACCGACCTTGACCGGGAGTTTACATCAGAGCGTTATTATTAGCAAATCCTGTTACGTGTTCGGAGCTAGGTACCTACTTACAGACAGCTGATTCGGGAACCGTGCCGTTAAATATTGGAAAAATTCCAATTTCCTTACTATGTTACGATAGCGCGAAACAAACAACTCTTCTAACCCTTGACTGCAGCCAATAATGGTTAATGGTGCATAGGGCACTGCATCGTTCATAAGAAGCGTTGTATTGATCGGTAAATGCATGGAGGAAAGGTGATCAGCCCTGCGCTTCAGGTACACGGCTGTCCAAACTCAAAACACAGTAAGGGACATTTTTTTTGTAGTACATTTTTTTGCATTTTTGGACTAAGCAGATTCTACTTAGTCCAAAAATGCAAAAATAACGTACTACAAAAAAAATATCCCTTACTGTGTTTTAAGTTTGGACAGCCGTACAGTCCAGGGTGATATTAACCTTAGTTTACGAGACATTCGTAAAATTTACGACGGACATCCGATCTGCGAGGAGCGCCTAAGCAACATGTTATTATTTGTTTTAAAATTTAATATAGTTACAAAAAATACTCTGATTGATTTGCTAGACATTTTAAGATTTAACAATCTCAATATTAATTACGCTGTTCTCTCAAATAAAGTGTCGGGTTGTGGTCCCGTGGTTAGTGTCGCGGACTCTCGAGTCAGTCGAGTTTCTGGGTTCGAACCCACCTACCATAATTTGATACCCATTTCTAATAATAAGCCGCTCAGGCTCATAGAAATAAAATAATAATAACATAAAAGTGTGAAATTGAAGTATTTTTGTAAAAAAACACAAATATTTCTCTTAAAAAAAGAAGAGACTAAGCTCTTGTGCTTGGAGAGGGACTTAATGGTTATTGTTTATACTTGTGAGTGACATATGTAGTTTTTTTTTAAGTTTGTGTGTATTTTTAGTCTTCCTCCGTGGTGTAATGGTCAGCGTGTTTAGCTACCGTGCTGGAGGTCCCAGGTTCGATTCCCAGGGCGGGGTGAGGATAAATATTGGCGAATTTACTCTCCAATATTTATTTAATATTACTCTGGACTGGTCCCTGCAGCGCAGAAGTGATCACCTTGCCTTCATATAATTAACGATCAAGATAACATTGCGGCAATACGATGCAGTGCCCTATGCACCATTGGGTGCGGATAAGGGTTAGAGATGTGACAAGTACAAACGGCAAGCGGCGTGATAGTATTACTTGTATGATTTGTTGGAATTTTCGGTCGGAGATCTCCGCTCACATGTTGCGTACATACGATTGTCATGACAATATAAACATGAAATTGTCAGTTTGGCGTTAATGGATTTATCCGAGCAGCATAAATGAATAATTGTGTTATTAAAGCACGCCATGATAAGTCTGTGATACGATGTACGATTGTGCTAGTGGGTGCGTCGGGTGGCGTGACTGATCGAAGCGATATCCACGAAATACAAAAATTTATCCTTATCGGCTTAAATTTATCGCGAGTGGTATAACAAGTATTAATTTACATACATTTGAAGGCCATAAAATAAGTATTAAATGAAAAGTTAATTGATATATGTTTTAGGTGTCCCAGCATAGACGAAGGATCTTTTTTTAAATGAAGGAAATATGGAAGTCTGAGCATTTCAAGGGATTGGAATTTGGCACTGACATTTTTAACATACATACAGATTTATTTATAGATTTGGCGTTTGATTTGTAGAACTCCATTTTATATATTTTTCATCAAAGATGAAGAAGAATATGGAAGTCTGGGCATTTACGGGGCTGACGACCGTCAAGGGCTGGTTTAAGTGATCACTTTACACAAGTGTAACGTTCACCAATTCTACCCGTTATCGGCAACCAAACTACTCAAATTCTTGAACCAATTTTGAAACATTGTTCTTGAATCACTAGAACTTGCTAGAGACATCTATTGGTGAGATGAAAAGAAGCTTTTTATTGAGATAACTCCTATAATTGGAGATAATACAGATTTTTGAACAAGTATTTGGACAAACTCAAAATGTTGTAAGCTCTATTTTAATTTATATATTAAATGTCAAATTCATACACTGATTTTAAGACTACTGAATTGTATTTGTTTGTAAAATAAAAAATAAATTTTGTGACGAATGACATTCATTTGAAAATGCTATAACAAGTGGAAACAATTGTCACAATATTATTTAATGTGTTTTTTAACAATAAAATACAATTTCGTAGACTCAAAAAAATCAGTGTTTAATTTTGCCATTTAATATATAAACACATACAGATTGATTAAAATATACCTTTTTTTCGAAAAAAAATGCTACTATCCGAATAGGGTCGATCGATTCGGATAGTTGGAGTTCTAAAACATAAAAAAACTCAGTATTTAACCAAATAAGTATGCATAACTAAGTCATCTGAATAATTGTTCAATTTAATTTAGACAACACATTTAAAAAAAAATTGTTTTTGAACATCGTCAATTCAATTTTAAAAATTGCAAATGTAATGAAAACTACTAAATGTTCGTATTTACTGCAAACCGCAAATTAATATGATAAAACGTATTATTATAATCAACAATAGGAAGTGTTAATGAGGTTTGGGAAATACAGCAAAAAATCATTACAAAAACCCAAAATCTTTTCCTCGTTAAGGCAGCCAGCACACGGTTGAAAAATATTTCAAATAAATTTTTTTTTTACAGGAGTCGTGCATTCGATTTTCCGAAAGAGGAAAACGCTGTCGGAAAATTCGCGTGCGCTAGATGCCTAACTCACGCCACGATCATTAGAAAAACATCGTACGAGATGATGTATTACGTCATTACGCCTCCGAGATAAATCTGGAATAGTGACGTTACTTTGTTTTGCAACGTCATGAAAAGATGCAAAACAAAAATCATCCGACATGGAACTCACGGAGTAATCAGTGATTCACAAACACGAAGAATGATGACGAATTGTAAAAAAACAAAACATTCGACATATAAAATGATAGTGAGATAAATTATTAAATTAACAGTAAAATTAAAGTGGTAAGAATTCAAAATTTAAAAACACGAGTCATTACTAAACATACGATCCGTTATCAGTTGAAGTTTTACGATACTTATAAATAAAACGCAGATATGCACGCTATTACTTCATTTCATAACAGATAAGGAATTAATATATCAAAAGGAGAAATAAGTCATTTGCGTAGGTGATTCAAAGAGGCAAATTTAGAGATGATAGATAAAGATTTCCATCACTCAAAATCTCATTTTTTTTATTTAATATTAAAAAGTTATTCATTAACAAAATTGGATGATGAATTTTGCGCCACCCTGAATCTGTTTGTATACTGCAGCTGTCTAGTTCACAAATGTCAAATATGAATGACGTACGATGCCATTTGCAAAAATTACAACATCTTCCAATAGGGTGATTAGTTTTGCGCCACCCTGTAGAAAAATAACTTTGATAATTTTCCTTGGGCAAAAAACGTTTATCCAGACTCCCATCTCTAAACGATTGTATCATCGTGTCGTAGAAATATCTTCTTACTCATTGGTTATCATTCTTGGCAATTTCCGGAGATGATCAATAACAATAAATAAACAAGAGCTAGTAAGTGGAATAAATTGATGCAGTCAATTAGAAAAGTATTATGACCTCCACACGCTTGCAGAACGGGTTTTATTAGTATATTTGGTACTCGTAAGGTCGACCGGGGACCAGTGGGTGTTATATTAAAGTCCTGACTAAGGAATAAGGATTGCGGCTTTTTCAATCACTCTACTAGAATTAGATGGTCCGCATTTGATGTGCGTGGGTGTACATGCAGTCGGAAATTCATCTGGAGTGATTCGATATACCGGGATAGAACGAATGATTGAATAACAAAATGATTTACGAATACTTGGAATAATATTTTTCGTAAAGGAAATACGGTGGGAAAACAGTGTTATCGAATGATTGGAATGCAGCAAATGATTGAAATCAACAAAGGCTGTGCCTAAAGAACCAAAACGCAGATAAATTTTATGTGCCTACATTTATATTTAAGAAAAAAAGAAATAAATAAAATTCGATATTTTTTAACAAAAAACATGATATTTACGATACACTTGCTTTCGTAGCTTAGTTAAGGTAATTATTTTTATACAATTTTTTTTAAAGAGAAATAATTATTTTATTTTTATTATTTACACAAATATTTCAATTTCATACTATTTTTGTGAGCCTAAGCGGGTCATTATTAGAAATAGGTATCAAGTTGTGGTAGAGTGGGTTCGAACCGAGAAACTCTGACTTAAGAGTCCGCGACACTAACCACGGGACCACAACCCGACACTAATACACTACTTAAATTCACTACATTCAAATTCATTTTGTCAGAGTAAAAAAAGTAAAATCATGGTTTTTAAGCCCTGCCTTGTTGTGTACATAACATAGAATTTTGTCTTGTTTCCCACTAATCTGATAATGTCGGTAACGACGAAACCCGGTCACCGGTCAAATAAAATATATGTGGAAAAAAAACTATTCATTTGTTATTTTATTATATAATAGTATATTAATTTAAGAAAGCTCTTCTTTTTTACGTGTCGTATCGGGTACCCCCGACGTTGACTATCACTTGTGAGAAAGTTTTATTTTGTGTAGTCCGAAAAAGAACCTCGACGTTCTGTACCTACTCCTGTCCACTCGTGTATATTATGGAGCCAGGAGATTCGCCTTCTTCCGACACCTCTTCGACCCTCGATCTCACCTTTGATGCCCAGTTGCAGTAGTTTGTACTTTTCTCCTCTGAGCACATGCCCAAAAAGGAAGCTCGATAGGTTTAGTTGAAAAGTAAAAAAGGATATTAAAAAAAACGTAAAAAGTTAGACAGAATTTTCAATGTTGCCATGAAAAATTAAAGTGGCCACTAACTGTAGGCGGACTAGTGGTAACTAAGCGTTTACCCTCTTCCAATAGTGACAGCTGAAGAAATATAATATGTTTGTTCAAATAAATCATTGTGTAATTGTTATTTTAAACGATGTGCGCGAGAGGATGAAGAGCGTATGTATATTGTTTGGATGTAGCGGTCTGAACGGTTGAGAATTGTCACAACATGACTAATCAAGGCCGATTAAAATGTTATATGTGCGTAGACATTCTGGCGTCAGAACAACTTAACACAATAAGGACGGGAAAGGTATTTCTACCCGTTCGGTCAATTGATGCTCTTCATGATAAATTACTCATATTTGACTAAAAATATATATACTTATATACTTGTATAAAAAAAAACAACAGGGCTAGGATTGGGAAATTACATTTCATGTAAAATAAATTTATTGCAGATACTTTTGGTAGAGCGCGATAGATACCAAAAAAGAATTGGGTTTGCGGTTACTTGCGATAAGTATACGACCCTAATTAACACACGTCGGACGGGAAAGGTATTCCTACCATTTCGGTCAATTAATGCTCAAAGACGTCAAGGGTATTTAATTTTACCTTCTGCATAGGCCTCACTTCAAAGGCAGAAAAGAAGGAATTTTCCAATGTTTTATATGAATATTATATATAAATCTCTTTATTAAGGTCTTAACTACGCAGGCGTAAAAAATACCCGTCCGAAATGTGTTAATGTAAATATAACACGACATACATAAACGGTATGCGGAGCAATTATTAATTTTTATAAATACGTACGTATTTTTATAGGTTGTCAATGTCATAGAAAAAAATTGAATAAATTTTATACACGTCAATCTTAGAAAATAAAATAAAATAAAAAAATATTTCTGTATTTTTTTTTCATTATTTTAAATTCTTTTGCATTTAACAATATATTATAACTACAAGTACAAAAAAATATAAGATAATAAGTAGAAATTACAAGAAAATTTATTTAAATGATAAAAAAAAAACATTTGAACCATATTAAGTTATTATTTATTTATTATTATAAAAAAATTTAAAAAAACAACAAACAAACAAAAAATAATCCATACTTAGATTGTAAGAAGGCCATTTTTAACACTAATTCCAGCAACCTTGACGAAATAACGAATCTCCATCGATGATGAAAAACATGACCAAATAATATAGGTGTATTTTTTTAAGATTCGGAGGCCAAAACTAATGAGAAATGCAACGAAAATCCACATAAATTATCTCGATGCATACGATTATTACACCGTTTTAAAATGGTAATCTAGGCGTTACTTTATATTAAATTTAAACTTCCGTGTAACCAACTTATATTAAGAGAATATTTTTCAAGTTTAAAAAAAATATATATAACTTTTAGGGGATATTCGCTAACACAGAATTCATTCCACCGGAGACTACCAGAGAGGTCACATGTCTGTTAACGCCGATTTAAAAAAAAATGTGTATAAGATATTTTTTTGGTTTTTTAGAATATATGTACAAACTTATATAGAAAAAATATTTATAAATATTATTTTAACTCCTTACCTTTCAAAAACTATTTTCTTTTCAAAGAAATACTTATTTCGAAGAAAAACTTTTTTTTTTCAATGCAAAAACGGCGTTTCAAGAAAAAAAATCAATTAAGTAAAATGTTAACATGATTTTAGAGAAAATTAAGTTGCAACTTAAGGAATACTGGGCCTTATAGGCAAACGTCATGTGTTTTGCTTTCCATATGACGAATACCAATTTATATTTTACATTTTTTTCTGAAATTCGTTTCCCCTAGTGTCGATTCAAGTTTTCACTCAATAAAAAATAAAATAAACGATTTCACGAAAGTTTAATTGATTAAATGAGTCTGGATTTGTAAACTGATGTGCAGTTGAAATCGTACCTGCTTTATTGTATAACCAAGTGCATTAATTGCAGTGACGTCATAAGGAAGTAGACCACGAATCTTGCAACACCGTTACGTAAAATCTTCATACAGGGGAATGGGAATGCGACTGCATGAATGTACCAACTATTTTTAATTATTTTAAAACATATTACAAATCGGTAGTGTAAAGGCAAAGGGGTATATCTGTCAAAATTTTCATTTTCTAAGTTTGTTCCACAAAATGTCTAAAATAGTGTATTCCATAATCTGGAAAAAGAATAGAGCTGTAGTTGCAATACTTATTTAGTTTTCTAAAGATATGTACATACAAAAATACATAAAACAAATGAGTTATTTAACTTCACAATTTTTTTTTTGCTCTCCTGTAAAATTTGGTCTGAGACAGATATAACCCTTTGCCTTTACACTACCGATATGTACATAAGTCAAATATATAATATTCCCGATGAGTGATTTCTATTTCTCATTTTGGGACAAGGGATTAAGGTTAACAAGACTGAAACACAAATAAGTTAAAAAAAATATAATAAAAGATAAACAAAACTAAAACAGGGAAAAATATCAAATATAAAACAATAAACGGGTATATTAAGTAGGCATACCATATTAAGAAACAACAAGGTACGAAGCATGTTTAAAGGAATGAAATGAGAAAATATAACGTAATCACACTGGCCAACAATTTACAACTTTTATTTCGTCTAACTCGCATGAAAATACCTGATCTTTATGCACTTTGCATAGCTAAATCAAAAACGAAAGCAAAAAAAATGTAGCACGTCATATTTTTTAGTTATTGATATTTTTTATTCTGATAATGAGTAAACTTTATCTTTACAACATTTTGATTGTGTCCAAATACTTGTTCACAAAATCTGGATAATCTCCAGTTACAGGAGTTATTTTCATATTATTTTTTGACATCTCATCAAAGATGAAGAAGAACATGGCCCAGACATCCATATTCTTCTTCAACTTTTTTCATTTATTTTGGATCAAAAATAAAAATATTTAAGGTCAAGAAAAATGTAAAAATAACTCCTAATTGGAGATAATCCAGATTTTTAAACAAGTATTTAGACACATTCAAAATATTCTACATTTACTTAGTGGTTAATTAATTTTACTTTTGACGATTCCCTCTTTTTTTAAAAAGTGGAAAAAAGTAAAAATGTGTACGTTTTATCACTGTTTTCGGTCATAACTCCCAGAGAGTGCATTACACGTCAGATAATAAATTTATAAAATAAACACACATTCAACCGCGTGACCCAAGATATCAAAATAAAATATAAATAACTGCTGAAAAATACTGAAGTGCAAAGCAAATTTCTTTATTACTAAAAATGACAGAAAAATGATAAAAATAACTACAAGATAAGTGGTAGGTAGTAATCAAAGAATTAGCAAAATACACAACTGACTGAACAGATTTAGTATGTAAGTATATATGTCGCTCACTCCTTTTAAGAACGTCATAAATCAAAAAACTTGATTTTTCAGGAGAACGTTTTTAAAGTTTAAAAATAAAATACAATGTATTAAAAATAAATATCAAGCCACTTATTGAACTTTTTACTGTGCAACAGATCTTTTTAGGAAAACTCTGAAGGTTTTTTCTCCATTTGAAAAATATTTATTATATTTAAAAAAAAATTAAACAATACCTTTTCTTCAAAATGCAAAAACAACACTTTCTGCCCTGTAGCGGGTAAATATTAAGTTAAAAATATGCCGCTTCTGCTGGGATATAGTACATTTTCTGGGCATTCCGAATATATGCACAACTGAAAATTGATGAATTTTGATTTATGACGTTCTTGAAAGGAGCGAGCGATGTATGTACTCATAATTTATCGCCAATTGAGAGTAACATGATCCGTATTCTTTATATATATAAATATATATTTGCACATTTTTCTTTTGGAAAATTTGCTTTATTAACGATAAGAGAAAACCGTTGAATACGTGATAGAGTTTTGTGGTTTTAAACCAAATATGTGTTTGATAAAAATATAATCAAATTCATTCAACAACCGGAAAACATAACGGAAATACACATTTTGGCAAAATACAATTTAATTTATTTATAGATTTGGCTTTTAATTTGTAGAACTCCATTTTAATTCATATTAAATATTAAAATGAAACTAATAGATTTATATTATCCACTGACACTTCGTGATGGAATTGCATTTTTAATTTATTATTAGATTAAAACCAATATTTTTAGCTTTTCCACTTTTTTATTTGACCAGCGACCGGGTTTCGTCGTTACCGACATCATCAGTCTGACCAGTCTGATGATGTCGGTAACGACGAAACCCGGTCGCTGGTTAAATAAAAAAGTGGAAAAGCTAAAAATATTGGTTTTAATCTAACAATAAATTAAAATGAAACTGATTGAGTCCACAAAATTGTATTTTTTTATTAGTCATACATCAATTTTTAAAACGTTTTTTAATAATAAAACACAATTTAGTAGACTCTAGAAATCAGTGTTTAATTTGAATATTCAAAATATAAACACAATTTAACTATAATTAAAATGTAACTTTGTTTTAAAATCACTATAAATATTTTATTAAAACTTAATTTTAATGTCTACCGGTTTCGAAGCTAACCGCTTCTTTATCAATAGGCGTATAGCTATAATAATCTTGATAAAGAAGCGGTTAGCTTCGAAACCGGCAGACATTATAATTAAGTTATTATAAAACATTTATTGTGATTTTAAAAAAAAGTTACATTTTAATTATAAAATGGAAAATCACAAAGTTAGTGCCTCAAATATAAATTATAAACAATTTAATTAAAATAAAATTTATGCTTGTCCAAGCCATTGCTGCTATTCTTCTATTCTTGCCTACAATTTCTTCTCAATTTTCTTTCCCATAATTCTTTCACCCCGAGCTTCTTCACTTCTTCGTCTGTATCCAATATAATGAAACATTTATCCATATATACCTTGCATTCGTATTTATTTATTTATATTTCATCATACACATAATTACAAATTACGATAATGTGCCCTCACTGAGTTATTCCGTGCCCATGGCACATTTTACAAAACTTATTTATAAAGCTAAATGCAATCAAATACGACGTGGCCGAATGATGCGATCTATTTCAGAACTTCATTATCAATATCCCTTATAAACTAAGATTATTGGCACATTTTACAAGACTTATTTATAAAGCTAAATGCAATCAAATACGACGTGGCCGAATGATGCGATCTATTTCAGAACTTCATTATCAATATCTCTTATAAACTAAGATTATTTTGTTTAACGACTTAATGGATAATAAAAAAGCAAGCTGTATAACTTTATTGCATAATTATCAAAGACCAAAAGATGTATGTGTTATCAAGCATAATTATTATCTCTCTGATAATAAAATAAATATTGGGACGTACGGTAAAATAATATAAATAACAAAAAATTAAGCATAAAAAAATGGATAACGGGTATAAATGTAAGTAAGTTATGCAAAATTTTAAATAAAAATATTTTTACATGACGGCTCGTCGGACGACAGTTCGAATTTCAATTTCGAATACTTTGCACCTGACTGGGCTGACGCAACCGACTAAAAAATGACAAAACAATTAAGTCAACAGAACACGCCACTGCAATACAAGCAGAGCGGTATCTCTGACGCGGCGGTCGTACGATTTCCACGGGCCAATTAGAGGCGATCACGCCACCGCCACCGCGACGTAAACGGCCTTTGCTCGCATACAAGATCGGCGCTTTGCGCTTTTCAGACTTGGCTGGCGCTATGGCACTACGCACGAAGGCGTCGTTCAACATCACAGTCCAATTTGATGACCGATACAAATAGTAGGTTTCCTTTGGCGGCCAGCTGATAGCGCAAGCCGGCTTCTGGGAATACACGGCAGACAGACGAATGGAGGCGTGGCGATGACGCGGGAAAAGAACGAGAGCCTTCAAAAATCGGCCGGCATTCAGGTGAAAATACGGCCACGTTCCAAATTTAAAGCCATATTCCGGCGCCAGATTCCGTAGAAATTCTCGAATCGGTAATCGAGAATATGCAGCTATGCAATGAAAGTAGACAGAGTACCTACCTTCTGAAAATTTAATTATCTTCGGAAGCACCGAGTTAGGTGCTTGTTTACAGTTGTTTCAAACATGTAGGTAGGTATTAGGGAACAACACGATGTGCTGCGCTGGCGCATGGGTGCAATATGTAAATATAGGAACGCGGGCCGTGTAGGACGTTCAAAAATAGAATGCTGCGGGGTTCGTTTTTCAAAGAGAAGCAATTATTATTTTATTTAAAAAAATACTTAAAAATACTACATAATTGCCTTTTTTAGGTTATGTATAACTTTAGGTTATGTATACTTAAGTATTGACGGAAAAAAATACTTTGCACTGGATTTAAACAAAATCATAAGATGAATTCTAAGCAGATTTCTTTTTCTTTCATCATGTAATTAATACAAATGTATGGGTAAATTAAAACACATGAAACAATTTAATAATTGCTACATTAATTTATACAATGTACTTTAATAGTCAAAATTTGCATTTTAAACGTTGAGAATTTTGGATTATTAAATTAATATGTTAAATCGTAATAAAACGTGGATTCATTTTGGTGCTAAACTAGTAGGAAATTGAACTCGGGAACCCGTATTTACTACCAAAAATACAGAAAAAAAGAAAACATTCTATGTAACTACTACCCACCTATTTCCGGAATATGTTACTTCTAAAATAATTGTCCGTCAAAACTTCTCGCTTTGGCTGAGTGACAGTTGGCCTTTGCGGACATATTACCGAGGACATTGTTTAGTTAAAATACTAAACGTATAAATATTCATTTAATCTACGAGCATGCATACTAAGTTCAACGAGAAAAAAATATATATCGACTCCGCCATCATCCTTCGCTTTGCGCTGTGTGGCTCATACCAAGGTGATATACTGGGTCAAAAGTGGTATAACACGGAAATAGTGCATTAGGGCGCTTGTGCACTACAGGAATTTTACCGTCCGGCAGTCCGGTTAGCATGATAAAACGGATGATTGGCTTGGATTGGATTGGCTTGTGCTTTTGGCAGTCTTTCTTCGGATCGGTGCGTGATCACGGTGCGCGTAAATTATTCTTCTTCTTCTTTTTCTAGATCCAAAGGATCTGTATGTGCCTCCGCTTGTTGCTCTTGGGATGTTGACTCCCAGCTGTCTTTCCACCTTTTTGGAGGTCTGCCTGGGGGTCTGCGTCCTTCAGGGATTCCTTGAAGGGCGATACGTGGAAGTCTGTCATCTGCCATTTTGTTTACATGATCATTCCAGTATCGCCTTCGTTGTCGTCCCCACCTCACGATATCCTCCGTCTTACACATGCTCCGGACGTCGGCATTTCTTACTCGGTATCGCAATGTGTTTCCGGTTATAGATCGGAGTCTTCATCTCAGAAATTCGAAGTCAATTTGAACCAAAAAGTCAAAGTAAATGCGACACTGTCGTAGTCGCTTTTATTTAAAAAAAACCGGACTGCCGGACGTTAAAATTCCGTGTAGTGCACAAGCGCTCTTACGGTAATGTCATATTTTTGCGGTATCACCAAATCTAATTAACGAGTGTAACTCACTGCGTAATTGGCTTTTTATGTTTTACCATATAATTTATGAAAAGACGTCAAAACTATACAGTTTATTATTCAAATATTACGCGAATATGAAAATACATATTACATTTTACATTAATTTCATTTATTTATTTCATCATACAAGACGTCAGAACTTCACAGTTTTTTTATATTTAAATACTACGCGAGTATGGAAATATTATATTTTCAATTAATTTTATTTATTTATTTTTCATCTAATTTATAATGTACAATAATGTGCTTTGAATAGGTTTTTCAGCGCCGTTATTCGTTATTAGTTGCTTGTCTATCCTGATTCAAGGAAACATGGATGACTTGGCCGAATGACACGATACATTTCGTATCTACCTACAGCCATTATCCAAAATTATCAATAACTTTTATATAAAAAGATCCGTTATTCATATTATTTCATGGATAATGAAAGTAGTTTATGATTCATTGCGAAAAACTTTAAAGGCCATTCGAGAACTAAAGGTCGTCTTTGCCTTCCCCCCACCTAACGACATCTTCGATCTCGCATATTTCCTTTATCCTGGTGCTCCTTATTCCATCTCGTAGACTCTGAATAGATCTGCTCTTAGAGTCTTCATTTCTTACACTTAAGGCCCAGCATTCGTTAAGTCACAAATTAATTTTCTCCAAATCCAGGTAACATTTTACGTAATTGATTTTTTTCATGATACCGTTTTTGCATTGAAAAGATAAGTTTTTCTTCGATATGATTATATGGTTTTGAAAAGAAAAGACTTATTGAAAGGTAAGTAGTTAAAAAGATTTTTCTATATATTGCACATTCTAAAAAACAAACAAAAATATCCAATATATTTTCATTAAAAAAAATTAAATTATCTGGTCAAATTATAAGCTTAATAATAAAAATGAAAATGGTATTTTCTGGCGTTTCTCATGTGTGTGATTATAATCCAGGATTCGGATCTCACATACTAATATAAGAGTTTCTGCTTAATAAAAAGCTTCTTTACATCTCACCAATAGATGTCTCTAGTGAAGTTCTAGTGATTCATGAACAAGGTTTCTAAATTGGTTCATATATATAGAAATTCCAAGAATTTGAGTAGTGTGGTTGTCAATAATGGGTAGAATTGGTGAATGTTACACGTGTGTAAAGTGATTTAAACCACTTAAACCAGCCTATGACGGTCGTAAGCCCCGTAAATGCTCAGACTTCCATATTCTTCTTCATCTTTGATGAGATGTCAAAAAATAATAAAAAAATGGGCGTGAACAGACATGTGACCTCTCCGGTGGTCTCCGGTAGAATGAATTCTGTGTTAGCGAATATCCCCTTAACTAAGAAATTTACACCCGGACCAATTGCTGTAAAAGGGCAACGAATGCTCGATTCATCTCACGTATGCAGGAAGGGTACTATGTACTGTGATATGTGATATGTGAATGATCACGTGATACATAGTAATAGTACGATAACCACGTGACGGGTGGGTTAGTTCATCGAACTGCAGGCTCGGATTTATTCCAAGGCCTTGCGAGTAGACCGCTGTGACCTATAAGCCGTGACACCAATGGAACTTGGCGTCATTGAGAAAAATAACACGAGTTTTGGGAGGTAAACTCTTCCAGGTTAGAGTCCAAACAGTGATTTAACGAATAAATGTATTTTTTTGACGTCGTTGAGAAAAATAACACTAGTTTTGAGGGGTAAACTCTTCCAGGTTAGAGTCCAAACAGTGATTTAACGAATATATTTTTTTGGAGTTGTTAGAAAAAATAATACGAGTTTTGAGGGGAACACTCTTCCAAGTTAGAGCCCAAACTGTGATTTAACGAATAAAAGTAAAATTTCGTATTAAACTCTGTCAAAATAGTGCAGAGAACAATTCTGAACTTATATTTTGTAGGTAATCAAAAGAATTGTTAACTTTGGGGTATGGTAATATAACACTTCTTTTCATTCATCGTTCACCTTGTGTAATACCATGAAAACTAAAAGTTATGTGTTGATATGGCTTTAAAAAAAGATATGTATTTGTTCGTTGTTCATTCAGAGTTTACAATATACAGCTCATTAAAAATCTCATCATTTACCCGTAAGAAGTAGCGAGTAGCTAATATTTTTAGACCTGTTTTATGCTTATATTGCTCATAAATTCATTTTTACTATTTTATATTATAGCGATGGACTGAGGCACTTTTTGATTCGGATACGTTAGTATTTTTATCGTTTAATGCATGCGTTATATATATATTTTTTAATCATAAGTTTCAATAGTTGGAGGTTTTATAATCTGAACAGTTTCTAAAGTGCCAAGGCAATGCTGCTGGAATGTGAGTTTGAGGCAATATCCGTACACATAACACTTGTAATACAATAAGCAATATATCGCATTACTTACGGGGAATATTTACTGATACGTTTGGTGAATCATCCACACACTGGGAGGTAAGGTATATGTACAGTGAACCCCCCCTAAAACGCTGACATAGGTACCCCTTTTTCTTAGGGAATTTTATAAGGGGTTAATGTTTTAAATTGTATTTTTACATTATAACTAGCAGAAATAACTGTAATTAGTCGTTTAAATACATATTATTCTTTGACATTTCAACATAGATGAAAAAGAATATGGAAGTCTGGGCATTCACGGGGCTAACGACCATCATAGGCTGGTTTAAGTGATCATTTTAATGTGTTACTTTCATTAATTCTACCCATGATTGACAACCGCACTACTGAATTTTTTGGAACTTCTATATATATATATGATTCAAGCACTATATTTCAAAAATTGAGCCTATGACGATCGTAAGGCACGTAAATGCCCAGACTTCCATATGAGATGTCAAAAAGAATATGAAAAATAACTACTATAATTGGAGATAATCCAGATTTGTAAATAAGTATTTGACACACACAAAATGCATTAAAATAAATTTAAAAACATCAACTTCCTTATAACGTCCCTTCCGATAACGCGGTACCTAACTCAGCGTTATAGGGGGGTTAACTGTAATGAATTTTGCGAACACTGTAATGTAAGAACACAAGTAAGGATTGAATGAGGAATGTCTATTGGAATTTTACAAAACCATTAAATTGACACTAACCAAAGCAGGCGTGTCATATTTCTTACACACATTCAAATACCATACACACACATCCACAAACCCATTTACATTAATATCGCTTCAAATGACACTTTCCAAACAAATGCTAGTAATCGTAATCAAGTATGGCTAAGAGGCCATGATCAGGTATTTCAAATACTCGAAAATGGTGTCGGGTCATGAGTCGGTATAATCGGCGGGTATGTGTAAGGAGATGCATGCATGAGGAAGAGGCGAAGATTGTTTGCAGAGACGGATTGGTGAGGCGTTCTATTCTCTCTGCCTACCTCTTCCGAGAAGCGGCGCGACGGTTAGTAAGCTAGTATTTTTTAAAGTCTGGTTAGTCAGGCATCATTTAAAATGGAGGTAATATTATGATAATTCCTCTTCTTTCTTATTAGAGAAGCATCCAGTGGCGAGCTGTTTTTAATCGAGGTAGGCAGAAGAGATGTGTAAGATTCGGTCATTCGGAGAATTTTTTGTGACAAAATCAAAGATTTATTTAAAAATCGTCATGCAAATCCTATCGACGATGACAGCTGATAGCAAAAAAAAGTATTGTCGCAGGATTTAGACAACATAAACCTCGCATTGAAAAAATACTACTTAAAAATTAGTACTGCACTACTTAGTAAGGTAGGGTAAGCAACGTTTGTACACCTAAATGGAATGCACGCCCCTGGAAACATCATTCACTATAGTTAACCTTATATAATCAAAGGTCAATAAAAAAATGTCTACGTTTGTGGGTACAAAGATCTTAGTTAATTGCAAGCTAACATGGTAAATTATAATAAAAAAATAATGACGGATTCGTGACAGATAATTGCAATTTACCTCTAAGAAAAAAATTATAATCGTCATCTTTAAAAGAGGAATTAGTTATGTGTGTATGTAATTTAATTGACATACAAAACGCTATGCAAGATTTTAATGAATAACATTTTTCCTTTTATCATCCTTTATTGTAAATAATCAACAAAATACATTATACTACATCCAAGTAAAGAATGAACAAAATATATAATGCTACCTACATCCAAGTAAAGAATGAACAAAATATATAATGCTACCTACATCCAAGTAAAGAATGAACAAAATATATAATGCTACACCTACATCCAAGTAAAGAATGAACGAAATATATAATGCTACATCCGAGTAAAGAATGAACAAAATATATATAATGCTACCTACATCCAAGTAAAGAATGAACAAAAAATATATAATGCTACCTACATCCAAGTAATCCTAATGAACAAAATTTATCATACTTAATTCAGAAATTAAATTCAGGTAAGTGTTGAACAATTATGTAATAATACCGGGAATTACGACACAGTGTAGAGTTCTCATAACGGAGTAACCGTGTTCACTCAATTTACACAATAAGCCAAAAGCACCTAGTTTGATGATTTTTCTTTTATCGAGTCGTTAAAATCTCGCAAACTACAAAATACACAAGACCTTTATTGCGATTGGCATTATTGGAAGAGTCAATCGTTGTCACAGATAGACGAATTTAGGTATGGTTTACGTAACAAAATAATACGTCCTATTTAAATTCTTTATATAAAAAATAAAATAAAAAAGTTTTCCGCACCAGGAAACGAATCCGGATCCTCTGACGTTCCGTCATGGGCTTTTAATCCCTAAGCTAAGAAGAGAACGATTAATCACTTTAAATATAAAAATAAAACACTTGTATAAGACCACTTTGAGTTAAATTATGTACCTACACACCTCTACTATTGAGAACTAGGGATGTTTTCATAAACAGGTGAAAATAACAACTCGAAAAGTTTGTATTTTCACCTAAAAAGTAAGCGAAATGTATTTTATTTAATCCTTTCCACTCTGACCATTTTTTCTCATAACTGATCAGCTACTCTGATAAAAAAGCGACGTTTTTCTACCATTAAAATAAATATTTTGGTTCCATAATTTTGGGACACTGTCTGGCAATTCGTATGACCATGTTAGTTAAGATTCACTGTATTTATCTGAAATATTTTTTGGTATAATATACTTGGGTGATAGAGAAATCAGTGATTAAAGTTATACCTGCGCCGGGCCAGACATTGTGGCCCACGGAGCTGCCTACTAGAATCACACGGGCCAGAATGTCTGGCCTACAGAATGGTAAGAGTTAAAAAAAGTAGCTTAATTTTTCAAATCATAATAACATTTAAGCAGAAATATCACACAAAAATAAAATAAAATCGTACTTTTCCTCATTTTTACAGAAACAGAGAGTGGTCATAAAAAAATGTCACACGACTGTAGCGGATAGTATTGAAGATACGTTGAATGGTTCGGAGATCGAATACCATAAAGACTAGTCCATACATTCAAGTTTGATCAGCCCAGCCCTCAACGTTTAATTGAATAGATTCAAGAGATAAAAATTTAAATAACTGTCAAGGGTTCACTAAAAGCCCATCCTTAAGCTATTACACGTCATCTCGAGTATTCGTCTAGTTTAATGGACCTTCAAGCCGTCAATTTAAAAAGGGATAAATAAGACGCGTGGGTGTATGCGTATAATACATAGGTAATAGATTTAGAAGCTCCTAGATATAAGCGGTTAAACATGTCGATACAAGGATAAAAACTTGGGCTGGAAAGGGTCGAGAGTAGAGTAAAAACGATTTATTTATATTTTCAATATTATTAAAATTTAAAGCATTTACTTTGTGGCTAGTCATTTTTACTTTTTTTTTACAAAAATGTTAAAAATATTAGTATATAACCACTCATTTTGTGTAGTTTTAAGCGTGTAAATGGTGCTATGGTGGTGAAGGGTGGTATTGTTTGCATGCTGTGGTAGTGATTGTCCTGACGAAGAGACGGGTACGTCTCGAAACCGGTAGACATAAAAATTTCGGTGAGTGAGAAATATTATATTAATATTATTAACGATTTATTTAGGTAAAATAAATAAATAAATGAAGACTAAAAAAAAAATAAAAGTTTTACATCCAAGCATAACAAACAAGTACAAGTAAAGAAAATAAATTTAATTAAAATGATAAAAATACCACTAAATATACACAACACGATGCAAGCAAATTAAAGATGGTAATAATTTTTTTTATTTTTAATTTTTTTTTATTTGTATACATTCATTCAAATCACAATTTATACATATTTAGAACTTTTTTTGCAGAGACCCACCAAGCCACCTTGTATGAAAAAAATAATAAAATACGAGGGGAAAACTAAATGCTAATTCAACCAAAATAAACCGACTATTCCAGGATATATTTCTTGAATTCCTACAGCAACTAGAGGAAATCGAATTCGCAAAACCGAGTTTTTTTTATTTTTTTTATTTTCTTTGATTTTACACTCATAAAAATAATAGTACAAAAACGCATACAATCGTTTTTCAATTCGAAATATGTGTTTACACAGAACTCGAAGGGTCTTGGATAAATATTTTGAGAGGCCTAACTGAAAGACTAAAGGAAGCGGGTATTATGTACTTGAACACTCGAAATATTTATATTGTCTGTACAAACAAAGAAACACTAAATCAGTTACAAGCTGAAGAAATAGATAAAAAAGAAACAAAACAAAAATACAAGAAGGGTTGGCTTTTAAAATGTGTTCTTTTGTAGTAAAACATCTGTAAACGCTGATACTTGTATCATACAATATTTACCAATCAAAATATTTGAAGTTTTTGGACAATGACGTCAGCACGCAGATGTATCATTTCAGTGTAAATTAGTAACTTTTAAGTATCCTAACAACGCGGTCTGTACTGAATATTAGGCGTTAATAGTGATAATGGAAAAACAGGTTGCCAATAAAAGAGCAAATTTGTTTGTGTAGTCTCTACCTCACAACATCCTAGCGAGATCAACGTGGAAGATATAGTCAGCAGATGTCCGCGAGATGCCTTCAAAAAACTACCTCATACCTTTGCTACCCGACTTCCGCAGCGACCAATTGATATATTTATGTAATTTTAAATCGAAAATTTTATGGTCACTTTATAAAGCACGAGAGAAAATTTGTAATAAATTGACAATTAAAGAAGTGCGCGTGTGTTCATTAATTAATATAATGATCACTCCCGTGAATAATAATTCATTTCTGATAAAAATGCAGCGTATACAAGAGGCATGTGAAATATATTCCGATCGTGTATCGTGTAACTACCAGAGCTTTTTTCCATGAACGGCGTTCCGGTATCTTTTTTACTAGTATTTTTTTAATTTTTTTGTAAATCAATTAAACGAAACAATGTTTGTGCTTACGTAATTACAATACGTTCGCCTCCGTAGTTTAATGGTCAGCATGCTCGGCTATCATTCTGGAGGTCCCGGGTTCGAGTCCCAGGGTAGGGTCGAATAAATGTAAGTGATTTTTTCACTCTAATATTTATTCAATATTACCCTGGACTGGTGCCTGAAGCGGAGGGCTGATCACCTTTCCTTCATGTGTTAACTAACGATCAAGATAACACTGCGTTTTTATGATGCAGTGCCCTATGCACCATTGGGGTGCGAATAGGGGTTTGAATGAATGAAAAATTACAATATATCTTAATTTTTTTATATATACTTATACATAAAAGAATCCCTGGTAACTACTATCTCCGTATTCGCTTTTAATTTTTATTTCCCAGTTTAATCTAATCTAATCTTAACTTAATAAGACCAAACACAAATATTTGAGTTAAAAAATATCTAATAAATTCATAACGCAATCGTAACGAATATTAATTAACCCAATCAACCCATAAAGTTTATCAGACTGACTTTACTTTATGAATCGCCTCATGAAATAACTCATGCGTCATCCTTTTTTTAATAAAAAGATTTGCGTTTTTATTATTTACACAAATATTTCAATTTCACACTATTCCTGTGAGCCTACGCGGCTCATTATTAGAAATAGGTATCAAATTGTGGTAGTGTGTTCGAACCGAGAAACTCTGACTTAAGAGTCCGCGATACTAACCACGGGATCACAACCCGACTATCAGGGGATAGCAAGTTAAGGGTATTTAGGTCTCTCAAATATACAAAGCCAGTACGCGACCGGATGCGCGAGTAGCCATCGTATTGTCCGCGCACATGTATGGAACTTGTGGAATAAATATTTTTAATATATATTTTTTAACTCCTTACATATCTTTTTTTGTGTGTATATTATTGGGTTAAAATCGATAAAAACAATAAAAAAAACGTGTATAAAAAGAACTCCACCGACAAGACACACGGTGGCTTGGACACTCAGCAAAAAAAAAAGTTTATTATGTTTATATATATTTTTTAAATGAATGTATACTGCATATGTATTTAAATGTATGTATAGTAAAAATAAATCTTTTCTTTTCAAACCCGTGTATTTATTTCGAAGAAAAACTAATTTTTTAACACAAAAACCGTGTTTTAAGCAACAACAAAAAAATGCAATGAGTTTTTTTTTAATTACCTAACGTCCAAGTGACTCTGAAATCTAGATACTGCTTATGTAACACCACTTATCATGACCCTACTCAGGCTTCAACTTTTTAAAGTTTCATAGCCTGTGCCTACTCGTGATTTACTCTTTATGTTTAAAGTTAATGACGTTCAATTTTATATTATTTTGGGAAATAAAAAGATTTTGTTTTTTGAATTTGAAGTTGCGGGCTATTGATAATCAGGCTGTCCAAACTCAAAACACAGTAAGGGACATTTTTTGTAGTACGTTTTTTTTTGCATTTTTGGACTAAGTAGATTCTACTTAGTCAAAAAAAAGCAAAAAAAACGTACTACAAAAAAATTTTCCTTACTGTGTTTTGAGTTTGGACAGCCGAATCCCGCTTTAAAGTGCGGGTTATTTATTCAAGTGCAATCATACTATGCAGGATGAAAACGGAGAAGACATTGACACTTTATAAGCTGCACTGCTATCATTGGTTGGGTCCTACAAGTGTAATTGAACTACTGAATCACGCCGGAGACGGAAGGTAGAATCAAGTTTATTTTCGGATTAAATTGCCGGATGCACGCTTTACGGAAGTACCGCGCATACTGCAGAAGAGAGTACTACAGTAGAACTTCAGAAATCTGAACGTATTGGTGCTGTGACCTGATCGGATTTGGAAAAGTTCGGATTAGCTGAGAAATTTTGTAACACGGTGCATACATAGTACCGTAGAACGAGGCTACTTGAACTTTGATGTGTTACTTGAGCCAAGTACAAAAAAAAAATCTGTATTTAGTCTACAATAATGAATTTTTTGAAACCCTTATCCGCACCCCAATGGTGCATAGGGCACTGCATTATATAAACGCAGTGTTATCTTGATCGTTTACACATGAAGGAAAGGTGATCAGCCCTGCGCTTCAGGTACCAGTCCAGGATAATATTGAATAAATATTAGAGTGAAAAAGAACACTTGAAAACAAAATTAGGTCACATATAATAATAATATTTAAAATTTATTTTATAATGTCTGGATTTCCTGGGTTCCACTGTACATATAATAATTCACAGGTCTGTACGAGCAACACGAGAGTCGAGTGATATCAAAGCTTCATTCAACATCTTATTATTTTTTGACATCTCATCAAAGATGAAGAAGAATATGGAAGTCTGGGCATTTACGGGGCTGACGACCGTCATAGGCTGGTTTAAGTGATCACTTTACACACGTGTAACATTCACCAATTCTACCCATTATTGACAACCACACTAATCAAATTCTTGGAAGCTCTATATATAAATGAACCAATTTAGAAACCTTGTTCTTGAATCACTAGAACTTCACTAGAGACATCTATTGGTGAGTTGTAAATAAGCTTTTTACTAAGCAGAAACTCTTATATTAGTATGTGAGGTCCGAATCCTTTGTGAACAAGAATTTGAACACACTCAAAATGTTGTATATATTCAACATCTTGACACATTTTGATCAAAACAAAACAACACGTGATCAGTACTAAAAAAAAACGTAAACACGGGTTACGTAATAGCAAATGTCTGAAATCCAGATGAGATAACATTGTTTTGATTAATAAGTAAAATACGTGATTCGAGGATTGTCTCGTCTGCCAGATAAATGTTACCTCCGTGCCAGAGAGCATTACATTTATAGAGATAACGGGGGGTTACTTATTATTATTAATTAAACTACTTATCAACTGTAATGATAGTCGAGCGCGTGATTAAAACACGAAAAAGTAATAAAATAAAATAAAAAAATAATAATCATGTCGAATGTTTATTTTTTAATTGATAAATGTATATACAATACGAAACATGCGGCAGTTATTTCAAATTTATTAATAGAGCGTATACAATAAACTAAAAACTAAATTTATATTATCCACTGACACTTCGTGATGGAATTGCATTTTTAATTTATTATTTGATTAAAACCAATATTTTTAGCTTTTCCACTTTTTTATTTGACCAGCGACCGGGTTTCGTCGTTACCGACATCATCAGACTGGTCTGATGATGTCGGTAGTCATCGTCGGTAGTCGGTAGTCAGTCGGTAGTCAGTCAGTCAGTCGGTAGTCACCAGTCTGATGATGTCGGTAACGACGAAACCCGGTCGCTGGTCAAATAAAAAAGTGGAAAAGCTAAAAATATTGGTTTTAATCAAATAATAAATTAAAAACTAAATTATACCCATATAAATAATGCATGTTTTAGAGCCGAAAATTAATGAACTGCAGAAAGAAACATAACAGCTGTTGATAGAGTTGCATTATATAACATGTAAACTTTTCTTAAAATATTGGCATTAATTTAAAAGCATGTTAACAGTTTTTCTTCACAACATTTTGAGTGTGTCCAAATACATGTTCACAAAATCTGGATTATCTCCAATTACAGGACTTATTTTCATATTATTTTTTGACATCTCATCAAAGATGAAGAAGAATATGGAAGTCTGGGCATTTACGGGGCTGACGACCGTCATAGGCTGGTTTAAGTTATCACTTTACACACGTGTAAAATTCACCAATTCTACCCATTATTGACAAACACACTATTCAAATTCTTGAAAGTTCTATATATTTGAACCAATTTTGAAACATTCTTGAATCACTAGAACTTCACTAGAGACATCTATGGTGAGATGGAAGTTTTTCTTCATCTTGGTTGACGGTTTATTCATCCTGAGTGGTGTTGATGAGTTTCATTTTATAACATGTAAACTTTTCTTAAATTTTTGTCATTAATTTTACAGCATGTAAACAGATTTTCACATTATTTTTTTGACATCTTAACATAGATTCAGACTAATATGGAAGTCTGGACATTTACAGGGCTTACGACCATCATAGACTAGTTGTAAATGCCAAGACTTTTATATTCTTCTTCATCTATGTTGAGATGTCAAAAAAATAATGTAAAAAATAACTCTTGGTTGGAGATAACCCAGATTTGTGAATAAGTATTCGGACACCCTCAAAACGTTGTAAAAATGTTCTTCTTCATTTTGTTTGACGGCTTATTCATTTCTTGATGTTAAACCCGAAGGTACATACATGATTCTACATTTACGCTGTAAATTTTGTGAAATAAATTGTTTTTCTGCAATAATTTGATATTCATAAATATGCAAAATATAAGTTTTGGTAGTAATCATCCAATCCAAAAAATGGATTTCCAAATTGGTGGAACTATCACAGTTAGCGCAAAAATCGCGAGATGCGAACAGCGAGTTAATCTAATCTAAGGACCAGTAAATGTCACCGAGGCGTATAAATAGACCAGCCGAAGAAGAATGCGTCTCTGGCAAAAGTTTCGTTCGAGATATACCGGTATAGAAGAGATGCATACTTGATACAATATTGGCAATACACCCAGCTCGTCATATGATTGTAACGGTACACACACGGGTATACCAAACAATAAAATGACTCGACTGCAATTGGTGTTAAAGGATTTTTGGAATTTCTAAATTCAATCACATCACCCCACTACTTCATCAACTGCACTGGTTATGCTTTCCCGAAAGGGTTGAGTATAAGCCCTGTCTTCTTCTTCTTCTTCTTTATGAGCCCTCTGACCTCCACTGCTGGATATAGGCTTCTTCCCCTTCTTTCCATTTCCTCCGGTTGGTTGCTGCTTGCAGCCAGTTTCTACCTCCCACAGCGACAATGTCGTCGATCCATCTTTTTTGGGGTCTTCCGACACCTCTTTTGTTCTCCCAAGATCTCCATCGTGAGATCCATCTAGTGGGGTCTTGTCTTGCAAAACTCTGTCTACTCATGCATAAATCAATACATACTATGGCTCCAGAGTATCTAAAAGAGCTATGTATTCCAGACAAATTGGTTGATAGGCGTCTCATGCTTCGATCGGCTTCAACAACTGCTATGGGCAAAGTGATCATACCAGGTCGCGGCCATTCTAACCCTTATCCGCACCCAACGGTGCATAGGGCACTGCATCGTATTGATGCAGTGTTATCTAGATCGTTACTTACATGAAGGCAAGGTGATCACTCCTGCCCCTAAGAAATCGGTCCAGGGTAATACTATATAAATATTAGAGTGTAAAATAAAAAATAAAAAAAATAACCCCCAACTTGAAAAACGAACCCGGGACCTCCAGCACGATACCTAAACATGCTAACCATTACACCACGGAGGCGGACATCCAGGTCGCAACTAGCACACTAAATTTGGCGAGCGTGCTTTAGCTGTTGCGGGACCGATGGCGTGGAATGCTCTTCCACCAGTAGTTAGAAATAGTGAGAATGAGATGATCTTTAAAAAAAAACTAAAAACACATTTGTTTGCTGAATGTTTTTCACTATCTTTTTTTCCCCAATTCATTCCCAGTGAGGCGCCCTTTAGGTAGTATATTTATTTACGAAAGTGGCGCTATATACACTATCCAAATTTATTATTTGTGACCATCAATCCCTGACAAGTGGAACGTATAAGTAATGTGATGAAAATAAGAAAAAGCTGAATAATATTATAATAAAACCATCGTTGCGGTCAGTGCATCATAAATTATATTAAATCAGTAAAACAATTATAGTGGCCGAATAAATTAATACGAAGATTTATAAACTTATTAGTAAGATTTCGAGTCCACAATATTTTGAGTGTGTCCAAATCTTTGTTCACAAATCTGGACTTGTCCACTTACGAGTTGTTTATATTGACATCTCAACATAGATGAAGAAGATTATGGAAATTTTAATTTAAGTTGGTAAATAACACTACTTCTATAGTGGTATTTACAAAGTAAAATTTAAATTAAAAATGAATACCTTCGAATCAATTAATGAAAGAATATGGAAGCCTAGTTATTGACAGGGCTAACGACCTGCCACAGGCTGGTTTAGGCGATCACTTTATACACGTGTGACATTCACCATTCTACCAATGATTAACAACCACATTACATAAATTTCGAAACATGTATGTATACTTATATCCTTTAATTGACACATTCTATCAGAGCTTTTCATTGACAGGGCTTATGACCTGTCACAGGCTGATTTAACAGGTGCAACATTCACGCACGTTTAACAACCACACTACTCAAACATTTCGGAACATGTATATATCCTCTAACTGACACCTTCTTTCAGATGTGAGTTCTCGACAACATATACGGTCGAGATGAGTGAGCTTTGTATTGTATTAAATAACTAGTCAAATTACATGTTTCATTAAATTTAAAAAAAAAAATCATGTTTTCAGGCGTCTCCTAGTATGTAAAATAATTCGGGAAGAATCTTACGTACATTTCATCAAGACCTCTGCTGTATCTAGACTTCCATATTCTTGTTCATATATATTGGGATGTCAAGATTATGAGTAAAATAAAAAAAAAAAAAAAAAAAACAGATAAAAAATATATTTATTTATAGACGCACGATAAGCGCGTGGCGTCTGCTCAAATTATTTTAGTGAAATCATAAATAAACACATGTTACGTTGGCAGTATCTACTTGGTTTTCATGGTCACCATTTGAAGAGAGTTATAAAAACTGAAATAAAAGACAAACGGTAAATTGGTAATTGTAAGAATGATGATGTAATAATACTATTGCATCACAGAAGAAGCCATTCGTGTGTGAAACCGGTCAATAAATTAAAACATTGTTTAGTGATTTACAATCCGAATTGGATGCCTTACAAATCTAATTGGACACTCTACAAAAAAAAATTATAAATATATATTCATATTAGTATTACGTATTACCTACATATTATACCGTCAGTGTGAATACCTTTTCACATCTTTCTTAAGACTAGCAAGTGCGTTAGTCGTCAAGATGGCAACCCTGCTGTCATAGTCTGTGAGCCCGATGTGAACTGAAATTTTCAGACAAAATTTTCAACGCTACTTTGAATCATGAGTACTACTTTTAATATATTTTAAAAATTCTAACCTTTTAAATAAATAAATATAACGTCCAATTCGTTTCGTAAAACGTCCAATTTGAAATGAAAAACCTGTATGCAAGTAAAGGCTCGAATTGTGTGGTATGGTAACTCCAGGTTGTGTCCATAGTTTAGACTCCGGACTCGCTAGACCCTATAATTTGATATAAAATGATGGGGGGCGGCGGAAAGGAGCGATTAGACGCCATTTTATCAAAATAACGATCTCCATAAAATTGGTAACCTGGTACAAAGTGAAACGAAAAAAAAAAAAAAAGAAGCACCATTAGCGCTGTTATGTCTAAGGGGATACAACGAAACATAATTCAATCAACGGCCGACCACCGGAAAGGTAACACGTCTTTCTACTCCCGATTTTTTTAAAGAATGTATATTGGATATAATTTTTTTAAAGAATTTATCGCTCACTCCTTTCAAGAACGTCATAAATCAAAAACTTGATTTTTCAGGAGAACGTTTTTAAAGTTTAAAAATATAATACAATGTATTAAAAATAAATATCAAGCCACTTATTGAACTTTTTACTGTGCAACAGATCTTTTTAAGTTAAACTTGAAGGTTTTTTCGCCATTTGAAAAATATTTAGTATATTTGAAAAAGTAATTAATACCTTTTCTTCAAAATGCAAAAACAACACTTTCTGCCCTGTAGCGGGTATATATTAAGTTAAAAATATGCCTCTTTTGCTGGGATATAGTACATTTTCTGGGCATTCCGAAAACATACACAACTGAAAATTGACGATTTTGATTTATGACGTTCTATAAAGGAGTGAGCGATATGTATAAAAATATTTTTATATTTTTACTCCTTTTCTCTCAATAAATCTTTTCTTTTCAAAACTTTATCATTATTGCATAGAAAAACGTATTGTTTCAATGAAAACAACGGTGATTTAACAAAAAAAACAAATACGTAAAATGTTACATGGATTAAGAGAAAATTAAGTTGCGACTTAACGAATACTGGCCCTTAACAAGTGAGTATTGCAGAAGTTCAAACAATATACATATATTCTTCGTTCCTTATGTTCTTAGGTATGGTTAATGCGAACAATGTTAGTTGTTGTATTTCAGTTTTGTACTGAAATTTCTTGGCGGAACTGCATTTTATATGATAAAATAACAACCTTAGTTTTGACCAATGACCGGGTTTCTTCGTTACCGCCATCATCAGACTGGTGGAAGGCTAGACAAAATTATATGTTATATATACACAACAAGGTAGGGGTTGAAAACCATGATTTTATAAAAAAAAATGTAAACATAATTTTTTGTATATTTTTTTACATTAGACCAGATTTTTGGCCCGTAATATCCGAGGTTCGTTAAATATAGGTCCGTTATAACAATTTTTCACTGTATATTAGGGTTGGGTATAAGGCATACTAGGCACTGGTCGTGTTTGTACATGGAACGCGAGTAATCCATGGTAGGCACTGCTTTTCTGCCTATATACAACAGAGTGAACGCGTCTGTGTGTGTGTGTGGTGTGTATGTACATATATATGTATATATTAAATGTCACAAGTATCATCCGTTGGCAAATTCAATAAAATATGTACAAATAGTTGTTATAAAACGTAGGATTTCAAACTTTGATACGCCAATAATAATTGCAAAATTGGTATATGTATACCAGCAGATTGGTAACGGAGATGTGTGTTTATTTATGCCCACCTACTTTATACTAATGTCATATTATGAAACAACCTACCTACCTACATAATTATTTAAGAACTTTCTATCCTCGTTAACAACCTCGGAAGTTTGATATGGAAGAGAAAAAAAGGAGAAGAAAAAAAAACAGCATTAAAAATATTTCAAAATGACTTCAATTATTTAGTCGCCTATGTATTATTACTAAACGCATTTAACTTTAGAAAAGAATGAAAGACTGAACTAGGGATAAATGAGAAAATTTATTAAAAAGTTCATTTTATAAAACCCTTACCGCACCCCAATGGTGCATAGGGCACTGCTTCATATAACGCAGTGTTATCTTGATCGTTTACCCATGAAGAAAAGGTGATCAGCCCGCCGCTTCAGATACCAGTCCAGGGTAATATTGAATAAATATTACAGTGAAAAAATCACTTATATTTATTTGACCCCCTCTGGGAATCAAACCCGGGACCTCCAGAATGGTAGCCGAGCGTGCTGACCATTACACTACGGAGGCGGATTATACCACATTTATATATATATATATATATATATATATATATATATATATATATATATATATATATATATATATATATATATACACACATATATATATATATATATATATATATTTTGTTTGTTTTTTTTGTTTTTTTACACAAAATTACGAAGTGCATAGTGCTCACGCGAAGGGAATAAACATTCATATGGAGTTCAAAATCAACATGAATACTATTCTTAAATTATTACTCAAACAGAGCATCAAACTAATGGTTGATGTAATACCAAAATTGTATCACGGAAAAATGAATCAAAATATAGAAAACACATTTCATAATACGAAACGCGATTTTTTTGAACTTACAAAATAATGAAAGCGTGTTTAAAAATGATTTTGGTATGTAACTTCATTAGGACATGCGATGCCTTCAAGTTTTCGAAAACAAACGAAATTGAATTCTAAAATACCGACACTATATTACGGTATAGCTATTCTTGAAAGCAGCTTATATGCTTAAAAGAAAAATTTAATGGATTACATAAATAATTGAAATTTGTACCGGCACTTTTTTTGCGTTTTTAATGATTTTATTGTATAAAATTACTAAAATAAAACGATTGATGGTGTAAAAGTAATCTATTGATGATAATTAAAATATAAAATGAATTTGTATAGGAATCGCACAAAAACTTTGTAGGACATTAGATATCTTGACAGTGATTAATGGAAAATATATTTTTTAAATGTACATTTTGTAGGAAGGTAAAAAAATATGACGGGATACATGCTTGTTATAAAATTTCAGTGTTTTTAAATATTGTATAAAGCTGTGAATTAATTTTTAGCATATTATATACAAATACACCTCCTTAATAGATTTATATTATCCACTGACACTTCGTGATGGAATTGCATTTTTAATATATTATTAGATTAAAACCAATATTAATTATTAGCTTTTCCACTTTATTTTTATTTGACCAGCGACCGGGTTTCGTCGTTACCGACACCAGTCTGATGATGTCGGTAACGACGAAACCCGGTCGCTGGTCAAATAAAAATAAAGTGGAAAAGCTAAAAATATTGGTTTTAATCTAATAATATATTAAATGCACCTTCCTTCCTCCATCCCAACTTATCGTCTTTATAGACTGTCAGGGTCAGCTCTCCTCGTCCTCAGATTGTAGGTGCCTATATAATATACAACGTCACCTAGGCCATGCCTTCGAATCATGTTTCTGTAAAATCCATGAATTTTTTGGTCTTCCTCTAGATGTCTTTCGAGGAAGATCCATGTGCAATCGCCTTGTTTACAATATGTCAATACCATCTCAATTATATACACATACCTGCATATATATATATATATATATATATATATATATATATATATATATATATATATATATATATATATATATATATATATATATATATATATATATATATATATATATATATATATATATATATATATATATATATATATATATATATATATATATATATATACCTTACATATATATTACATGCATGTAAATAAGTAGATCCAATCAAGAGAGCTTTTAGAAATCGCATTTATTGCACATATCACAAAAAAAACATCCAATAATAATTATACAAAAGAAGAATGATCGAATTTCATTTTACGATTATTACTCTTATATTAAGATGTTTATAGAAGAGCACTCGACATGTTAATTGAAGCGTCATTTCACTTTACGAAAAACGAAAGATATCAGATATAAAGTTATACTTTGTACCGATCATCAAAAAAATTATATTAAAGTTTAACTTAGTAAATACCATTATTACTTAAAATACATTGTGACACGTATTTCGATTCATTCCGTATCATTTTTAAACACATTTTTTTAACCCCGTGAAAATGATGCGGAATGCAACGAAACACGTGTCACAATAGATTTCAAAATAAAGTGGTATTTACTAAGTAAAACTTAAATTAAAAATCGATATATTTTATTAGATAGACTGCCGAATCAATCAATCAATCAATTAATGAAAAAAAAATTTATTGATGAATGAATTATGACCAAAGCGCATATTAAAATAGTACACACATTGGTATATTACCAGTTAGTTTAGGATTAATTCACCCCTTTTCTGTCATAAGCTTAATAAAGCTCGAGTCATTAATCATGTTTAAAAAGCTTAGATTATTTATGGAACTTTTAGACAAGTAATTACTTATCCAGATTCACATAGGACGGGATACGATCATAGGGCTAAAAATCCGACTCATCAAAACCAGTTGTTATCACTGGCTAGGGAAAATAAATGAATTCTAAAGTACACATTAGGTACTTTAGTACCTAATGTGTACCTAGAAGGGGGAGTTAGACTATGAAGGAGCAAAATACAAAAATACAACTGAAAAAACTGTCATGACCATGTATAATGGTGATTTACGTCACAATGCATCATTGTTAAGGTTTATATATTAAGCGGTAGGTACTTTACGATTTCTGATTTCGTATACAACTACGAGTATATCCATCTCAGATATGAATATATTAAGTTGCATTCACTAGCCTTAAAATAAAATAAGGTGTAATAAAACTTTATTATTTTTTCCACATATTTTATTTGAAAAGTGACCAGAATTCGTCCTTACCGACATCATCATACTGATGATGTCGGTAAGGACGAAACTCGGCCACTGGTCAAATAAAATAAATGCGAAAAAAAAACATAGTTGCTGTTTTATTATATAAAATGCAATTCTCCCAAAAAATGTCAGTTTAAAAAACTTAAATTTATTTAACGTGGTCTTAGTAAATGATATTAGTAAATTAATGTTTAAATACGTCATAACCTTTTAAAACAATAAATGAGAATTTATTTAGAAAGTTTACAAAATTTCACGTGCAATGGGTCTTATTTTGCTGGCATAACACTTTCGTGAGTCATTATTTCATTATCATAATGCGATGGTTTCGAGAAACGGTCAACTCTGAACTACCCCTAATAACAATATTTAAAAGGCTTCGACAGCAGGGGGTACGGTAACGCATTAAACTGGAATTCATCAAATGGAACATGAACATTTCCTAAACTTGGGTTTACTAAACATGAGAAAAATAAATAAATAATGGGTATTCTTATTACCATGCCTAAAAAATATTTAATATTTAAAAAATATAATCGTATATATATTGTACGTAGGTAGGCACTTTTATATTGTGCAACGGCGGAGAAAGTGTCAACACTTTGTCTTTAACCCTAGACCACGGGACTTGTTTCAACATACCTTAATACGGGATGGTCGTAAAATTTACGACGGTAAAAAAAACATACAAATCAGCAAAAACGTTTACTGAAAATATTTTTAAAAATAAGCGCAGCAGGTTTTTTGAAAACTTTATATAAAGTACGAACATGAAATATCGGAAAAAAATAACAGAACAAAAAAAATCTTGAAAGCGGTCTGTTTTGGAGTTGAAATAATCGACGCGTATGTATGAGGAGATGCATGAATGTGGAAGAGATGAATAATGTTTGCAAAGACAGAGTTGTGTGGCGTTCTACTCTCTGCCTACCCCTGGTGAGAAGCGGCGTGATGGCGATAATTTTTTTTTTTTTTTTTTTAATATTTTTTATGGAATATAAGTTTCACTCTCTCGGCAACGGGTGTGCATTATAAAAGAAACGGTATGAAAAATAAGAAATGTTTGGTGTTTACCTTTGTAAAAATAAATAAAAAATTTAAGTTAGTTGGTAATTTTGTGTATCCGCGGGGAGTAAAGATTAAATAACAAAATAACCAAACAAAAAGCGTTAAAAATACCAAAACTCGGAAACCACAACAATATCCAATTACAGTACATTGTATCCTGCGGGCGAGAGCGACGTACGCAAGAAAATACTACATGCCTAATATTAAAAAAAAGAAGAAAAGTATCTTTCAGGATAATGAGATTCAAAGACGGCCAAAGAAGAATGGAGGGCGTTTGGTGTATATTATAAATTCAACGAACGAATGAAGCACGAAAGCCCATTCTTTTAGTAAAGATACAAGTATATTATACTCGGACGTAATTATAATTTAAGCTTGTTTAACCGTCATAGTATTCAACAGCTTAGGGCGTTGTTGATGTATGAAGATATAAAATTTGGGGTATTTAAAGATGGCTAGATTTCTTAATACGAAAATAAATTTGTTAATAAATTATTTTGGTAGTTTATCTATTGAGCTGTACTTTTTAAAAAATAAAAATAAAATGCGGAAAGTCCAACGTTCACACTATAAATACACACCTAGTGTTCAGGAAGTGCAGCCATTTAAAAGGTACAGGGTTCAATTCTTGGAATAAAGACGAATAATATGGGCTTCTCGTAAAAGCGAATTCCTGTTTCGTATTTTTTTAAGAAACACAATAGAATAACATTCCTGGCTTGGGGTTCAAAATATTTATTTTTCATTTCATTAATTGATTCAACACTCACTTTGTGGTAAAATCTATCCATTTCTTATTTAAGTTTTACTTAGTTAATACCACTATTTCTGTAATAAAATATCAACTTTGTAATTTTTTCCATATGAATTTTATTTGATCAGCAACCGGGTTCCGTCGTAACCGACATCATCAAACTGGGTCTTCACCATCACCAGTCATCACCGGTTATCACCAGTCTGATGATGTCGGTTACGACGAAACCCGGTTGCTGGTCAAATAAAATTCATGTGGAAAAAATTCTTCATCATTCTTCAAACCCTCATCCGCACCCGATGGTGCATAGGGCACTGCATCACAAAAAACGCAGTGTTATCTTGATCGTTAACACATGAAGGAAAGGTGATCAGCCCCCCACTTCAGGTATCAGTCCAGGGTAATATTGAGTAAATTGGAAAAAAATTACATAGTTGTTATTTTACTATATAAAATGCAGTTCCACCAAGAAATGTCAGTACAAAACTTAACCTACTATTTCTTATTATTATTATCATTATTCATTTTTATTTTAAAAGTTTATTCGTAAGAACAGAAAAAAAGGTACGAGCACGATTCAAGGAATTTTATTTCAAAACATCTCGGAAAGCGACGAGGAGTTTTAAAAAAATAATAAAAGTGACTTTACAATAAAAATAACTGAAGATTCTGTCTCAGTGAAGCCACGTACAAAAGACGTCCCTCATCTCGAAATAAACTAGAGGTTGAGTGATTGGAAAACTGTCGAGGCGACACCGAGAACGCGTTCTTCGACAGGTCACAAGTGGTTGTTTGTAGTGCTGGTGCAAGGTACAGTCGTAGACAACTTTGACAACTTCAACAACTTTGTTAGTAAAATAAGTTATAACAAAGTTGTTTGTTGTGCTGGTGTAAGGTACAGCGGTAGTCGGAGGGCTTTTAAAATAGACAAAGATAATCCGTTTTGTCCATTACTTCAGCATCCTGTCGACTCAAATATTTGGACGGGATTTGGAGAACTACATAGAGTAGAATTCCTCTAATCCATCACTTCTGGTACTGAAGGTATTTTGATAATCAGAAAATACGGATTTAGAGTAAAATAAACAATCTCTGAGTGTTTAAAAAATGACTGTAGTATTCTCACCATTGAAAACATTTTAGATATTTGACTGAATTAAGTGATTTAAAGTAAAATTAAAATTTTAATTGAAAATAGAGATACTATTTTAATTTCAATGAATAGGTCGGTAAGAACCGACATTAATTTTATTTTATTTTATTTTGGAAATGTAACGGAACAGTTACTTAAATACATTTACAATAACAAGTAACAAAAAACAGGTATTTGTAACATTCCATATATTATATATAAACATTGTCATCTATGTAAAGAAATGTATTTCTTTATTTTTTTATTTAAAGTGCGACAGAGTAAAACTAAAGTGACCATACGTCCCGTTTTGAACGGGACCGTCCCGTTTTTAGACAGCCTGTCCCAATATAATACAACATAATTTTTTCATATTTATATTATTTATTCCTATTATTTTCTTTATCAACATTGCTTTTCTTTCATGAATACATAAAAACTATGAAAAAATATGTGTTTTCTTGAATATACATACTATTACGTAAAAATTGGTAGATGTCCCGTTTTGAGGACAAAAATAAATGGTCAGTTTAAGTAAAACCAACATGACGTAATAACGTTAGTTCTGAGATAGACTTGATAAATTAAAATGTCGTTTCTCTGTTTTTTCTAAGCAACACAAGTATATTGAGTCTCATATTATGAAAGTATTTTTATTATTTTTAACTTGCAACAGTAACTTGAAAATAAAAATATTATAAATATGTGAATAAGTTCCTAAACACGAGGTTTACGAAAAGACATTGTTAAGTCGTATATAAAACTGTTCCCGTGAACATATTCACTTTGTTTCTTAGTTTTATATGCATATACTTGTTTATCACATGTAATTACACATTAAAGTACGAATCGCCTTATTGCATAGCAAACTGTTGACAAAAACAACGTGCGATCGTATTAAAGTATTCAAAAGTAGATGACGTATCTATTGAAAACAAATTTCAAGCGGAATAATTGATTACATTTTGTAATTGCACCTGTTTTCGATCTAACTCCACCCGCATTCACACAGAGTTCGTTGTATCATTCCGCCAACAAGTGTCCACAATGAATTCTTTGAAATTACCAGTGTAAAGGACCTCTGGTTTACATGGAATCGTTTAATTTATCTGGAAAAAGATCTACAATCTCAGTTCGCTCAGAGTGGATTGTACGAGTCGACTTGACCGTGAATAAATTAGATTATTTTTGGATTTTCCACTCGAAATGAGATCAAACTGAACCGTTTGGTAGTTGGAGTGATTAACAAAAGGCACTAAGGCCGCCAATACTAAAACAATTTAAAGCATTAAGGTTAAGATCTCAAACGTACAAATTCAGAACATGATGAAAACGATGGCACAATTGCATGAATTAGGCTACGAATCGCTTCCCCAACCAACGTATTCCTCACATCGCTCACTCCTTTCAAGAACGTCATAAATCAAAAATCGTTAATTTTCAGTTGTGCATGTTTTCGGAATGCTCAGGAAATGTACTATATCCCACCAAAAGAGGCATATTTTTAACTTAATATTTACCCACTACAGGACAAAAAGTGTTTTTTTTTTGCATTTTGAAGAAAAGTATTGTTTAATTATTTTTTTTAAATATATCAAATAATTTTCAAATGGAGGAAAAACCTTCAGGTTTTACCTAAAATAATATGTTACACAGTAAAAGTTTAATAAGTGACTTGATATTTATTTTTAATACATTCTATTATGTTTTTAAACTCTAAAAACGTTCTCCTGAAAGATCAATTGTTTTGATTTATGACGTTCTTGAAAGGAGTGAGCGACATATGCCCCCCAGTGACCTTTTTCTGTTTGCAGACCTCGAAAGAATGCTCGCAGGGAAGAAATTCAGATCTGATGAAGAGGTAATCGCTGAAACTGAGGCTTATTTTAAGGCTAAAGAGAAATCGTACTATAAAAATTGTTTAGAAAAAAATGGATGGCCACTATAATCGATGTATCGACCTCGAAGGCAAACTATATTGAATTAAAAAAATCGTTTTTCACCAAAAATATATTTCACTATGTTAGCCTACGAACTTTTCAGCCCAATTGTTATGTAACATATTTAGGTATCGATATTTCACTATGTTAGCCTACGAACTTTTCAGCCCAATTGTTACGTAACATATTTAGGTATCGTAGTCCAGGAAAAAAAAGCAGTATTTAAAAAAAAATATATAGGGGATATCACGACATAATCATGATGTTAGGCACTTATACTCATAACATACTAATTGTGAAATCTTCTCTTTAGAAGAGACAGGAAGTTGAGCGAAATGGGTGGAAAGTAAAATAGGAAAGGAGTTCCAAGTGGTTCCACGTATTCGTAAGTAGAAAGTAGTGGTTGTGAAATAACAGGAGCATAGATACAATCCGATTTTTAATTTAAGTTTTACTTGGTAAATACCACTTTTAAAACTACTAATTATTATCGAGTAAAACGTAAATTTAAAATGGATGGATTTCACTACAAAGTGCCGAATCAATTAATGAAAATACAATCTGATAAAATACAATGATGTCTAGATAAGACACGATGATTATTTCATTAAAAATTTAACTCTACTTCGATACTATTATTTATATTAAAATTATGTAGAATTAGATAATATCAAAGTATCTATTCATAACGGTGCCAGTAGAAAAACGTTTCCATTTTGGCAACAAGCCAACACTAGAGCCCTTGATGAAAGATGAATTTGAAAAGCGAAATAATTAAGTAAAAAAATAAATTAAAAAAATATGTAACGCATATGATAATAAATATACATACATACATAAATAAACAAAAGAAAAAAAATACTACTGGTTAAATAAACGAATCGCTAATTAGAGTTTTGGAATTGTTAATTTGAATATTGAAAATACGGTTATTATTATTTTTATTATTGATTCCAAATTTGAAATTACTGACAACATTTTTGGAATTACTGATTCAAATTTAAAATTGCTGATTTAAATTTGGAATACAATACACTCAATTTGAATATCAATGCCATGGGGGATATTTTAATAAATAACACAATGACCCCACATAAGGGAAGCGGTTAAAACATATTAAAAATTATGACACAGCGTGATAGTTCCCGTGGGGTTGGAAGGGTGATATTTCACCGAACTATGAAGTGTCGTAATCCAGAGTTCTTTATGAGGGTTACTGCTTGTTACAAACGGGTTTCGAAAACCCCACTCGGTGTAAAAACGGTTATGTAGGTACTCTTGAAAATCTTTATGGTTTGTTTGAAGTGATTTTTGTTGCATTATTTTTACAAATTCTCCTGAGCATAATGCGATGACTTAAATTTTTTAAAGTAATTTAACTAATTGAGGGAAAGAAATCATAAGAAGAATATAATTAATTACTTACTTAAAACGTAAACTTACTTAAAACAATAAACATATTACATATTTAAATAAATCAGGATATTTTTTTTTCAAATAAAAAAATTAAATAATATGAATTTGATAGAATTTTTCATCTTAGTTAAAACTAAGGGATTGATTGATTTTTTGAGGCTTTTTTCAAACAAATTGATAAAATAGATACATTTTTGGTACAATATTGAAAAAAAAAATGTTTGAATAATATTCTATTTTTATTATATAACGCATTCAATTTCACACTACATTCGTGACACTAAGCGGGTTATTATTAAAAATGGAATCAAATTGTAGTAAAGTAGGCTCGAAACCAAAAACTATAATACAAATATAAATATAAGAATATGAAAATTATATTATTTAATAGTACTCATGTATTGAATAATATCATACTATTCGAAATTTGCACCACTTTTTTGTAAACGAAGAATAAGAGTTTTCAATGAGAAATCAGGCGTTACTTTTTTTAGAAAGTGCATAATTACAAGTATCTAATATACAAAATTATGACATATGCAATAAAATACAGGTATGTTAATATACATTTTTTTTTTAAATTTTGAGTAATTTTTGTAACGAAATAATAATATTTTTTAATTCCACAACCTGCAGCATATAGCCAGTGTATGGGGCGTGGGGATCATTTGAAAACATTTTAAGGTTAAGTTTTTTGACTTACCCGCCAACGTAAATCGGTCCATATAATTTATAAGATTTATGAAGCATAGGATGGCCACTGTAGTAATTTTTCTCCATTTTGCATGTCTTTCCGGTTCAATTTCTCCTGAATTACTCGGAATTAACGCAGTGTCAGATTCATTGTCACTATTATTCGATAATTGTTGGTTATTATGAGATATGCCCGTTTCCATTTTATAATAAAATTTTGAATAAATGACACTCGCGTATCATTTACTATTTGACACTTGAGAATTTTTAGTTTTTCACTTGTTTTATTTTAAATTTCGAATAAATTTTAAATACAATGCTGCGGCAACGGACCACGGAACGCCTACCGGCAACTAGATGACACGAACTCCAAATCGGATATTAGTACGTAAAATGCAAGTAAAGCGGGTGTTCATCGAACGCGACTTGACGTTCGCTTCCACTCACTTGCTCACTTCACTGAAAAAACGATCCTACAAATTTAACTTCCAACGCAGCGTTCCGTAACCCCCCCGCCGATATAAACTCGAGTCAACTCTATCGAAGACCGCATGCGCTAGATATAATAATTTTAGTTAGCATTTTGGTCAATAGCGCGGACGTGGCGTCCACGCGTCAATGCGTCGGTGTTGGGATTACCCATATGAAAAAGTTAATTTTTTAAATTTTTTAGGGACTTAGATTTAGATAAATAATATTTCAATAAAAAAAACAATTCAATGATTATTTTGTACGTCGTGAACGGTGTTCACAGTTGTACAATACCCATTCATATTATGTTTAAACATAGTAAAGGATCCGAAAGTATCTTAATATTTTTTTAAATAAGTTATGTCCGTTATGTTATTTACACCATACTTTCTCTAAATATACCCAAAAGTTAAAAGTTAAAGTTATTGTTAGTGTCAAAACATTGGTTCATTTGAATATTTTAGCTTTCCGCTTCTTCTCGCCAACGCGTAAGAACAAGGTTGCCAACAGGCAAAAATTACACAAATTAAACTATGTACGTGCTAAAAGTGTGATAAAGGAATAAAATTTAATATTTTTTATTCTACCTAAATAATTCAGTCCGCCTCCGTAGTGTAATGGTCAGCACGCTCGGCTACCGTTCTGGAGGTTCCGGGTTCGATTCCCAGGGGGGTTCAAATAAATATAAGTGATTTTTTCACTGTAATATTTATTCAATATTACCCTGGACTAGTGCCTGAAGCGGAGGGCTGATCACCTTTCCTTCGTGTGTAAACGATCAAGATAACACTGTGTTCATATGAAGCAGTGCCCTATGCACCATTGGGGTGCGGATGAGGGTTTTATTATTATTAAATAATTACATATTTTAATTTATTGATTTTATTTTGCTTTTCTTTTAATGTTGGAAACAAATGGCACTTTAGAGCTGCCATGATTTTGTAATTTTGTAGTTTTAATGCTGCAGAATCACTTCGACAGTGGCATTTCTAGACTGACAGCGTACAATATTGTATATAGCTGTCATTTTTTTCATTTAAATTTTACTTGACTGAAATCATATCAAAGTATAAATTTAAGTTTTTACCTGAAATGTGTCCTTATTGAAAACGATGACCCAAAAAACGAAATAAAGTGCGAAATAGAGTCCCATCGTGTTGTTTATACATAAAACGAGAGATATGTATATTATGTAACCATAGCTTCAATCTGAAACTTCGGCAAATAGTGGACCCTCAAAATTAGCATTTTGAACCAATTAAAGGCATTCGAATTGTGGCTATATCGTAAAACGCTACGCATTCCATGGACCGATATGGTCAGTAACGCAAATGTGCTCCAAAGAGCAAGAGCAAGGAGACGATTTCTGATTGATATCAAGATCCGGAAGGTATGCTGTCTGGGACATGAGCTTAGAGGAGAAAAGAACGAGCTGTTGCACATAATCATAAAATACAAAATAAAGGGTTGACGAGGTGTGGGCAGAAGACAAATCTCCTGGCTCCGGAATATTCGAGATTGGACGGGGATCAGGACCGTCGAGGCGCTGTTTAGAGCTGCCCAAGACAAAAACAATTATTTTTAAATGATAGCCGATGTCAGGGGGACCTGACATGAAACGTACATAAGTAAGGCTCGTCTATATTATTGTCTATGATTCAACAAACGTCAAATTTCAAAACTTATTGTCTATGATTCGAATTATTTCTTATTGACGTCAACGGAGGGTTTTTTGGTTCGAGTCCCGATTATTGAAAAATTGCCGGTAAGTGTCGTATTTATTGTAAATCAGTAACTATAAAAAAGTATTACTTGAAAAATATTTTATATCGCTAATTTTTGTGATTCTTTCAAGTAAATCGATCTTAATAATTTTTAATGATACGGTATTATTTTGATAGCCCTTTTAAGTTTATCGTTGGTGAAGAACTGGATTGTATACAAAAATATATATGGATGATATTTTTTATCTCATGCGTTAAATCTCATTGTTTTTTTCAGGTAAAATATTCTAAAATGCGTAACAAAATATATTTGTTTGCGATATTATGCTGTTCCTTTGTAGTTTTGAGTGGCAAAAAATTTGAGGAAGAAAAAAAGCCAGATTGGGCCAAAAAAGATATCCGTGACTACACAGACGCCGACTTAGAAAGGTAATTATATTCTTTGGTTATCAACCTATTTGGTGGCTCAAATGGAGAGCTCTGAACGCTCCTGCCACATTCCCGGGTCCGGTAAAAAAACTCTTTGCTTCAGGAAATTCAATGCCAACAAAAACAAAAGAGCTGCATTTTTTTTTACAATTAGTAGATTTATGAATAAATGTATCTTTGGTCTTTATTTATTTTTTAACACGTTGACTGCCACGTCAATTTTCAGAATTCCGGTCCAAAAAGCCAATTTCATTTAATCATATCATATGTTTGGAAAATATTTTTTTCTAGGCTTCTAGACCAGTGGGAGGAAGACGAGGAGCCACTCCCCGAGGATGAGTTGCCGGAGCACCTCCGCAAGCAGCCGGCCATAGACATGTCCTCTCTGGACATGAACGACCCCGAGGGCCTCCTGCAGGCCACCAAGAAGGGCAAGACCCTGATGACCTTTGTCTCGGTGGCCAATAGCCCCTCGCGCGAGCGCACCGAGACCATCACCAAGCTCTGGCAGACTAGTTTGTGGAACAGCCACATTCAGGCTGAGAGGTAGCTAACCAAATTAACCCTTTTGTTTTTACCAAAATTTGATATATCGACTTTACGTCTTCAGTGTTATGCATACGGCATAAAAAATGCTTTAGTTAAATTCTTCTTCTTCTTTCTGTGTCACTTCTAATGAAGATCGGCGATCTGATGATCCCGATGATCCTGATGGCTAACTTCAATTTTGATGCTGCAGCTCGGAACAGAGATTTGTCGTAGGTTTTTTAGCCATGATGTCCTTCGGCGTCCTTGAGTTCTTCGCCCCTCAATCTTTCCTTGTATGATTAGGTGGAGAAGACGATATTTTTCATTTCTCATGACGTGTCCGAAGTACATCAGCTTTCTCTGCTTGATGGTTGGTAGGAGTTCCTTATTGGTATTCATTTAGTTAAATAAAATCCATATTTTCGTAACGCCGAAGATTAAAAAATGGCACAGAGTTTTTATTAATTATCGAACACATTTTGCTTTTCAATTATTTACGTTTAAATCTTGGTTTATCTGGCATAATAACTAACGGGTTAATCAAAGGGTTCAAGAGTGTTTGGGGCAATAGTAACTTTCTAAATTAACCACTTGATTCTCATGGTCTTTTCACAAAAATAGAACTTAAAATATCAGGTTATTTTATTTTTTTAATAAAACAGTTTACATAATTTAAAAGCTGTTCAGTTAAAAAAAAAAACAAAACAGAAGCAAAAAAAAATGTTGAAAAATTTAATCTAAAATAAAAAAAATATAACAAGTCTCAACAATTTTTAATTGAACATCACAGGACTTTTGATAAAGTTAAATTTCTGTTATTGGACGCCAAATATAATGGTGGATAACACTCGTATTATCTAAAATTTATGTGAGTTTTACCGTTTATTTATAGGTACTTGATTGATGACGACAGAGCCATATTCATGTTCAAGGATGGCTCCCAGGCTTGGAGTGCCAAGGACTTCCTCATAGAGCAGGAGGAATGCAAAGAAGTAACAATAGAGAGCAAGAGTTATCCGGGAAAGTATCCCGACAAGAAGAATCCCGCGCTTGATACTAAAGAAGAACTTTAAGAATTAAATGTCATGAAATACTATGTTCTTTCAACATTCACTCCAAAGTACTGATTTATTTTTTAGGTTCATTGCATTTGTTATAAGTTATGTATTTTATTTGCATTCTGCGTAAATATAAAAAAAGAGACTCATATTTCAATTCCAACAGCTTTGAGCAATTTGAAAAGGAACATTAATCGTTGCTGACAGATTTTATATAATATGCAGGTAAATTTAAAAAGACCAAAAATGATATATTCCTTCATTCCGTGTATGAAAGTGTGTTGATACATCTATATTTGTATATATAAGACGCTACGGACTGTAAGATGCATCGTAATTTTTAAGAATTTTATTTTTTTCCTTTTTATTATTAAATTGCAAAGCCAGACTAACAAAAACATTAGTTTATAAAACCAAACTGACCTCTAAAATCCCCAAAAATTGCCTCTGTTTGGTTCAGAAAACATTGCATTACACAATTGTAGTGTGTTTTTATAATTATGTGTGTGCTACAAATGTATGTGTGGTGTATGGTAGACTAAATTTTTCATTGTATGATTCCCATCACTACAATGTTACCAGATAAGGGTAGGTTTCTCGCAGCATTGAATATATGGCCATTTTTAAGACTAGCAATTTGAAATTAAACACTGGAAATTTTTATATTTTTTGAGTTTAAGACATACCTAAATTTTGAAGGCATTTTTTTGAAGAAAAAAGTGTATTTCATAGTCTGTAAAATATGTGGGTGAAAACTGTTTTTGTAATTTTTTTTTATTAATTTATAAATAATAAATTTGCTCTTGTACAATATTTTGAGATCTCAAGGTACTATGTAACACGCAAACATTATAAAATAAAAGCTTTAAGTACCTACCTACATATTAAAAAATCTTTAGTTGCGAATGATATTTCTCCAAATATGGATTTTTTTTATTATATATTATGACTATATATATTATGACTTGTCCGCCTCCGTAGTGTAATGGTCAGCACGCTCGACTACCGTTCTGGAGGTCCCGGGTTCGATTCCCAAGGGGGGTAAAATAAATATAAGTGATTTTTTCACTGTAATATGTGGACTGGTACCTGAAGCGGAGGGCTGATCACCTTTCCTTCATGTGTAAACGATCAAGATAACACTGCGTTAATATGACACAGTGCCCTATGCACCATTGTGGTGCGGATAAGGGTTTTATTATTATTATTATTATTATTATGACTATCGTGTATGATGTTCATTAGCAATTGTTCAAAGAATTACCTGACGCTCGTAACTCTTAAAATTCTCATTATTTGATGCTAGTTACTTTTTATGTTTTCCAACAATAAGGTTCTTATTTCTTTAGCCAAGTATACAAGTTCCAAAATATTATTTTGTTTATCGGTTGTGTTTATTCTAAGTTTATTCATTTCATTGCTTGCTGAAATGATAAAAATGCAAGTTAAAAACATTACTTGTACATGTAGTATGTATGTATTATGTACTTACGTTACATATTTGACTACTCTTTCTCAAAATTTTTATTTTATTTAATATTTTTTGTGGTATCCTCAACTTGTCTTTCTCAACCAATAAATTTCTCTTGGACCTGATCATTAAAATGCCAAATTTTGAATTGAATATTAAATACATAATTTGATTTTGTCAAAGCTGTTTCCCATTTAAGTTGTTGTGGACGTTGAATATTAAAATAAAACACTCGCATAGGATCACTTTTGAGTTTATTAATGTAAACATTACTTTGAAAAATACAGATGCTCTCATCTATAGGTGAAAATACAAACAGTTATTTGTATTTTATTTCACCTGGTGATGAGAATTCTGTGGTTCTTGAAAATTTATATTAATAAACTCAAAAGTGGTCTTATACAAATGTTTTATTTTATATATTTACATCACATTATCCTAAAAAGTTAATGCCAAATCTATTTTTTTTCTTTTTTTTTCTTTTATATGTTCTGTAGGATGTGGTAATTCGGTGACTTCACCTAAAAAATTCAGGACATTCAAAAAGTTTTTAAGATCATTCTTGCAATTTTATTATGTCCAATCGTTTCAATTTAAGCCAGTGATGATGTAATTTTCCTTCTTTTTATTTTCTTATGGCTCATAGGCTACCAAGGATAAGACCAGCTTTTCTCGTTTGTTGATGAGCACCTTATCTATGTATGAGGGTATCGCCAAGAAGACTTTAGTTCTCAGATGAGGTATTTGGTATGCAAAGGCCAAAACTGTCTTTACAAATTGAATGAAATATATTTATTACTTTGGTGTTTAATTTGATACGTTTGAAATTAAAAAAGAAGTCTTTATACTTAAGAAATGAAATATGAGATTTCTTAATATATGTAACTAATAATATATTTTTCTTAAAAATAATATATATTTTTTATATTATATCATATCTTACAGTTACATCATACACATTCCTCCTGTAGATTTAATATACAGAGTATGTATATACCATGACTTAATGAAATATTTTTTTGCAATGAAACATTTAAATAAACGATTAAATTAAACCCAAGTTTTAAACAAACTGCACCATTTTTTTTTTGCAATTGGATATATATTTTAATTTCATTATATTCTTGCTGCTTGACGATTATCTGACTATGGATCAAACATGAGATTGATAATTTATGTATTTTTAACTTCTTTCATTTTCATTCAAACTCTTATCCGCACCCCAATGGTGCATAGGGCACAGCATTATACAAACACAGTGTTATCATGATCGTTAACACACGAAGGAAAGGTGATCAGCCCTCCGCTTCAGTTACCAGTCCAGGGTAATATTGAATAAATATTAGAGTGAAAAAATCACTTATATTTATTTGACCCCCCCCTGGGAATCGAACCCGGGACCTCCAGAACAGTAGCCGAGCGTGCTGACCATTACACTACAGAGGCGGACAATGTCTCTCTGTCTGTCTCTGAATAAACAAGAAAAATATAACTGATAATAAATAGTGTCAAATTTCTAATTTTATTACAATAAAACAATTTTTTACATCGAAAACAGTTTATTTATTAAATACATAAATAAATACTTTATTAATTAATAATTATTAGCAGATGTGACTAGCAATATTATACATTGGTACGTTGTTTAATCATTTGGTTATAATGACAAGTATTTAAAAATCAAATTAATCTAATTGATTTAATGGTTATAAATATAAATAATGTAGACACGAAATTGATTATACTTTATTATCTAGGATATGACAAGTCCTTGTACATATGGAAATAGTTTAACAGCCTAAACAGAGAAAATATTATAATATTCGTAAATCTAATGAATTGATTACAGTTATTCTAGTACATACTCATTTATATGTACACATTAGGGTATCAGCAAATTTATTAGAAACTTTGTTACCGTGATTAATAAAGAAAACTTAAAATCAATACCTAAAAAAATAATCTTACCTCATATGTGAATGTTATTACCGATATCACCATTGAGATGTTAATATCAAACGAAAATCGATACAAAACAACAACATATACGAAAACACAGTCACAGCACAACAAATATATTTTTTTATTATCACATAGCAATAAAAATATGTTTGAAATATAGCACAGTCAGATTATATTACAGGTTTATAACATTTCTTTTAATGATTGGTCACTTCATTCCATTAATTTCGCTACAAATTGAGGTCTTATGTACTATTGTGGGTCATTACTTTATACATTCAACAATTTCTCCTATAATATTCAAGAGATAAAGATTATCATATTTTTTGGTACATGTCTAAAAGTAAACATTTCAAAGTATATTAAATAAATATCAATTGGAATGATTCACAATTTTTTATTTATCATACACATGATTTTCACCCTAAGGAAATCCACGCAGTGCCTTGATTGTTACTTGCATGAAGGCGAGGGGATCAGTTCTGCGCTTCTTGTGCCAGTCTAGGATAATATTAAATAAATATGAGAGTGCAAATCACCCATATTTGTTTTAATTTCCCCTGAGAATTGAAACCGGGACCTCCAGCTAAACGCGCTTACCGCTACGCTATGGAGGTGGAGTACAACAAATATCGGACTTTAACGGATTCGGCAAATGCATAGTATCTATTATTTTTATGCAAAGGGAAGATGAAAGTTTGAGCATTCCAGGGTTTGCGGCCTGGCAATGGCAACCTTAAGTCAGTATCAACAGTCCGGCTTCTCCTGAGGAGTTTTACGTGGTTTCCTCCCAGCAATGAGCAAATGCTGAGAAGTTCCTGATTGGCCCACACTAGATTACCCCTGCAACAAATCTTGGTCACAACTGTCGTCAAGAAAAGGCGATTCAGTTGGCTTGGCCACGTACTCCGCATGCTTCCCGAGAGCCGCCATCAAGCATGCTTCTTTTACAAGGCATCATGCCGCCCAGGACGACCACTGCTGACAATTCGTCGGCAGTTCTCGTCAGAACTGTAGGACGTAGACCTGACTTGGGAGGATAAATGCAACTCGCATCTAAAAAAAAACACTTTAGTTCGTATAAAAATAAAAGATGCTTTGTTTCCGTTGAGACGCCTATAATATGTATCCCGGTATGATTCAATTTATGCTGGTAATGTTGACGCAGCTTCAATATCGCCGATGCTTTTGACTCTTCGGTGTTTCTTCTGCTTGTGGGTATTATCCACCTCTTCTTGAATGGGCAATGGAGAACTTACTCTGTGCGAGTTAACGCTACGTTGCGAGTATGTTCTATGTGAAACGCTTTCCAGTTCCGATATATCGAAGCAGTGTGACCCGTTGCTGTAAATATTGCTGTTGATGCTTTGCTGGGAGCTGACTCTGTATGAGAGCGGAGGCTGGTTGCAGGTGAGGGGTGAGTCGTATATGGATTGGGGGGACTCGTAGGTGGAGTCGTAGTCCAGGGAAGAGTATGGAGGGTGACCTCCCGAGGATTGGCCGATGCTGACGTAGGATCGGGTGCGCGGCGGTGAGGGCCGGCTCCAGCGGCTCGACATGACACTGGAACTCTCACTCGAACTCGAGGGAGAGGTCTTATCCTGTTTGGACTTGAGCCCGAAGGCTCGAGTTATGGAACCCTGTAAACAAAAAGGATGAAGTAGAATATGGACCAATCATCATGAGATTGATAATATTTGTATTTTTAACTACTTTCATTTTCATTCAAACCCTTATCAGCACCCCAATGGTGCATAGGGCACTGCATCATACAAACGCAGTGTTATCTTGATCGTTAACACAAGAAGGAAATGTGATCAGCCCTTCGCTTCAAGTACCAGTCCAGGGTAATATCTAATAAATATTAGAGTGAAAAAAATCACTTATATTTATTCGACCCCCCTGGGAATCAAACCCGGGACCTCCAGAACGGTAGCCGAGCGTGCTGACCATTATGCTACGGAGGTTTTTTTTTTAACTACAATCGCCTCATAAATTATTTTACTGTTCTTTCTACACTTATTCAAATCACATAATTCAATCATCTCAACACACCTTTCTTAATTTTATGAACTGTGTAGAAGAATCTATTACACCTATGGAACAGGCTAAATGGAATATCTTTAAAATTGACACTGAAAACGCCATACAATCCAAGTAAAAAAGCATTAGGTTTGAAGGAAAAAAAATACTGTCTACCTTAATATTCTTAGCTGTCATGTCACCCATTTCAAGTTTGGCCAGCGACTTCCAGTGGCTGCGCTGTGGGGGCACTCCAAATGGAGCCCCGTTAGAGGGCGGCGGGGGTGGGGGCCCGAGAGGGGGCGGAGGCCTGTTCCGCCGGCTCGGTAGGGCTCCGAGGGACATCCTAACACAGAAAAAATATTAATACCCGGATATATTATTTGGATAAACATATACAGTGCAAGACCAAAGCGTCATGCAAACATCGAGATATTTGAAATACCTAAGAGATCTGTCCAAAAACAATCTGCCACTAATGGAAGTAAAATAATAAAAGTACTTAATTATAAATTCAACTAAATTGGGAATAGTTTTGCATTAATGCACCAAGGGATAAATGTACATAAGATTTTCATTAATTGACTCTGCAGTCACTTTCTTGTAATAGCTATCCATTTTTAATTTAAGTTTTACTTAGTAAATACCACTATTTTAAAAAATCTATGGTGACATTTGTTTCGAGGCATTTTGCAATATTGTTGATGTTTGAAAGTTATGCGGAATACATCGAAACACATGTCACATTAGAGTTTTTTAAATGATGGTGTTTACCAAGTAAAATTAAAATTAAAAATACATAAAAAATATCAACATCTGTTATCCCAAGTAATTTTCCGCTGCTGGTCAATGCTGCCATTAATTTCTTAACACATTGTTTCCGATGTGCACATATTTGTACGTTTAGGAAAACTAAAGCGTTAATCACTACTCTACAGAGACAGCCAAATTTGGTCTGTGTATGAATTTTCAATTCGAATTTATCCATCTTCTTAGTTTAGTGAGTTTGGCTACAGTGCCTAATGTTCCAGGTTCGATTCCCAGGAAGATCAATATAATCATATATTTGATTATCTCACTAGGGCTGGGATTCCATATGAAAGTTACCAATTTAACTACTCGGTGTAGATAAGATCAACATAACTTCTAGTCTTTAATTTATGAATGAATTTGGCATTTTAAACATTATATATTATATTATATTAAATTAAAATGTTAACTACCGTATGAAATCTCAGGTCTAGACTTAGTATCTGAAGCAAAGGACTGATAGAAGTGGTTAGCGCATTTGACTACCGTGCTGGATATCCTGGGTTCGATTCCCGGGGATAAAAATAAAAATAAGATATTTTTAAATAGGAATTAATTAATATCACTTCAGCTCAGGTCTTATTTCTTTGACTTCATGTGATTCTCGATCAAGCGTCGATACGATCCGGTGCTTTTTGTGCTATTGTGTGTGGATAAGGGTTAGAAGGATATACGAATTATCATGAAATGTTTTAAATACACTGTTTTTATGTTCGAGTAATTGTTTTAATATGTGGAAAATACATTGATTTGCTTTAGTATTTGATTTATCAAATACTGTAAAACGAACAACAAATGGCTCTCCATATTGAATTGTGATATTACGCATTCCACACAAAACATCCAGAGATTATTTACTACATAGTATATTGTATGGTTACAAAATCTAAAGCCGTCTGATCGATGATCATGTACATTATTTACATAATTGTTATTAATAGATTTATATTATCCACTGACACTTCGTGATGGAATTGCATTTTTAATTTATTATTAGATTAAAACCAATATTTTTAGCTTTTCCACTTTTTTATTTGACCAGCGACCGGGTTTCGTCGTTACCGACATCATCAGACTGGTCATGTCGGTAACGACGAAACCCGGTCGCTGGTCAAATAAAAAAGTGGAAAAGCTAAAAATATTGGTTTTAATCTAATAATAAATTATAATTGTTATTGTATATACATGATACAACTATTTCTAAAGTTTGAAATTAATCAGATACAAATAAAGCTTTTATAATGTTAGAAAATTCTACTGTTTATATTCAGCCAAAGTTCTGATTATTTTAATGAATTTTACTTGGTATGTTGAATTAATCCCTTGGTGATTACATTGCAGAACGTATTCCAAATTTTGTGTCTACACAAATAATATAGTCTACTCATTATTCCGAGAAGAAACATATATTAAAAGAGGAACGTAAGCAATTACGCAAAAGTAATTGTCATAGAAAATAAACAATTTTATTCTAGTTCTCGTATATTTTGAATTTTTGAGTAAACTTGATATTTCGGTACACACAGAAGTTTAACATTCAAGCATTAAAATTGAATTCCAAATATCTTGTTGGTTGTAATGTGAGTTTATATTAATTTTATGGAGTCTTTAATAGTGTTCATTTTCAGTTTGTAAACCTTTTTAATAAGTCGACTGTAGACATACGAGTGTGTAATTATCGTGAAATTATGTGTATGTTAATTTTGACAAAACTACAGAGTTTTGTTTCCTCTGAATTTGAAATAAAATAATTATTTATGAAATGGTCCATACTAAGAGTACTTTATTTTATGTATTGTGTAAAATTTACATGTCGTTTTCTTAAAAATAATGAATAATTAATACTTAAATCATAATGTCACATCTATCCAGTACCAAGAATACAACGAAATTTAACAATTATTTTATATTTATCTACTTTTCTTTATTTAGGTAAAAAAAACACATTGATAAAATTAGAATGATTTTATCAAAATAGATCATTGATAAAATCATTATAATTTTTTCAACATATGAAGATTATAAAGCGAAAATATTTTAATATTATTTAAAAAAATAAATGGATGTTTATCTATAGAACGAGTTAAATTAGTTTTTTTTTTAATATTCACTATTTTAAGGACTAAATTTGTGATTTCTTAAACTAATATAATGTCCTTTAAACTCAAAAGCTGTTTTCTTCGGAACTGGTCTGCATTATAATTAAGTTATTATAGTTATACTTAACTATATTAATTATAGTTAAGTCATTTTTAACAATGTTTTTCACATTATTTTCTAGCGTAAAAGTCACCGTTAGCAATAATTTCTTATATTTCACCATACAAAATTTATTAATAATTTCGATGAAGCAGAGCTTATGCATATAATAAAAAGGGCTTTATTTTCTATCGGTTACTGTTAAAATAAAACTTGTTCTTTACTTTTCAATACCTCTTTTTTTTCAAAACCATATATTTATTTCGAAGAAAAACTTCGATACTAAAACGGTGTTGTAAGCAAAAAATTAAATTGCTTTAAATGTTACCTGGGTATAAAGAAAATTAAGTTGCGGGCTATGGATAATCTATCCTTAAGATTTAATATAGTAAACATCTCGTTACGTACTCGGTTCTGGACAAAGAATGACAATACATTATGTAGTTTACTTTAGTGTATATCGCTCACTCCTTTCAACAACGTTATACATAAAAAAACTTGATTTTTCAGAGGACCGTTTTTAAAGTTTTAAAATACAATGAAATGTATTAAAAATAAATATCAAGCCACTCATTGAACTTTTTACTGTGCAATAGATCTTTTTAGGTTGACTGTGTTTTCTTCATTTAAAAAATATTTAATATATTTAAAAAAAAAATCTTTATTTTAAATTCTTTTGCATTACATAACATAAATTGAAATACAAAAAATATTAATAAAATATAAAAATGAATACAAAAAAGATACTACAAAGGCATGGCCTGAGTGTGGGCAATAATTCAACAATACCCTTTCTTCAAAATGCAAAAAAAACACTTTTTTCCCTGTAGCGGGTAAATATTAAGTTAAAAATATGCCGCTTTTGCTAGGATTTTCTGGGCATTCGGAAAACATGCACAACTGAAAATTTGCGATTTTTTTTATATATGACGTTGTTGAAAGGAGTGAGCGATATGATGCATGTTTTTTTTTTCTACAATTAGATAAAATAACATATATGTACATGATCAATGATACCTTATCTGAATATGTCGCGTTGAAATGGAAACATAACCTCATTTTAGACAACGCGCGCTTCAGTTGAGGGATCATCAAACAATAATCAAAGTAAGAACATGAAGTCATTCCAGCGTTGCGTTCTCGTGTGCTGTAAGTGTACATATCTCAAAGATTTGCGACTATCAACTATACGATGATGACATGAAGAATGAAGGAGGAAGAAAATTACTGAAAAGTTAGAGACAACATGGATGATGGAGGGTGAGAACACAGAAAGCATGAACGAATTAAACAATACAAAAAACATTCAATTCATTACGTTGATTTTACACATTTTAATATTATATTACTGGCCATAGTGACAGAACACCACAATTAAATTAAAGTGTCAACTAAAATAATATATTATATCGCCTATTGAAAGCAATATCTCGTAAGCCAATCAATTTCTTAAATGTTTTTCGCAGATACTTTGTGGCACATTTTATAAAATAAAACTATAGCTTTATTTAAACCACTTTTTTTTTCTTTAATGTTTTTCGCAGATACTTTAAGGGAGTGTAATTAATTATGTTTTTAAAGTTTTACAATTTAATGAACCCTGATGATGACAAGGTTCTTTGTCGAAACCGGTAGGTTAAAGTGTACTAATAATAAAAAAAGTGGCTAAAACAAAGTATGTTTAATTTTATAAACTTTTATTTTTGGTACTTTTCTTCAACCGGCTTCGACAAGAATTTTGTCATTTTCGAGATGATAAGGTTCTTGTCGAAACCGGTTGAAGAAAAGTACCAAAAATAAAAGCTGTTAAAAATAATGATTTTATAAAGTTTTTCAATAAAAAATGTTTACATAGAAGGCATATAACTGCACAATACTTGAATTCCTGTAGCATATTTGTTAATATGATGAATGTAACTGATGTTTTATAAAAACAAAATTATTCCAAACATATGCAGTTTTTTTTATTACCCTGTATTATTTATCAAATGGCTTACGATATATGACTTTATTATGAGCGATATGTAATTTTTAAAATCCTTTGGGAGTTAAACAAAACATGGTAACAATTTAAACATTGGAGAATTTCCTACGATGGTATTTCAATAATTTACCTGCATGTCCTTAAAAAAATCTTTTCGATCTTTTGGATAAAATTTGCTATTTTTATTTGATTATTAAATATTTTATTTGTCGAGCTTTTACATATATCGCTCACTCCTTTCAAGAACGTCATAAATCAAAAATCGTCAATTTTCAGTTGTGCATGTTTTCGGAATGCCCAGAAAATGTACTATGTATATCCCAGCAAAAGCGGCATATTTTTTATTTAAAATTTATCCGCTACAGGGCAGAAAGTGTTGTTTTTGCATTCTAAAGAAAATGTATTGTTTAATTATTTTTTTAAAAATATACTAAATACTTTTCAAATGGAGAAAAAAACCTTCAGATTTTACCTAAAAAGATCTGTTGTACAGTAAAAAGTTCAATAAGTGGCTTGATATTTATTTTTAATACATTGGATTTTATTTTTGAACTTTAAAAACGTTCTCCTGAAAAATCATGTTTTTTGATTTATGACGTTCTTGAAAGGAGTGAGCGATATACGAAATGTTACTGACGCTTGAAAAAATGCGAACTACATTAAAATATAAATAGATCAAAACCTTCGTACGGATAATATCGATATCATTATTTTACGAGCATAAATTATACTTGAGGTATAAAACTAAGCAAAGGCTTAGGTATTTTGACGACTTGCATATTATGGTACATGTATCTTTATGTAAATAGTTTTCAAAATTGAATCATTTTTTTTCCTTTTGTGTTTAAAATGATGAATTATAGTTTTGGTTTACAAAACATATTTCAGGTAGGTAGGTTGTGAGGATAGACAGTTTCTTAAACGTTTGGTTATAATTTTAATTAATTGTATTAGATACCCGTTTCATTGTTGCAAACAGAACATATTGTTTTCATCAATTGAATTGGATTTGAAGTGTGATAATTTCAAATCCATTTTTAATTAAAGTTTAACTTGGTAACAAGCGAATCATTTAAAAGATAACGATCACAAATATAACAACAATAATGCAGATACTCTAACGTAGGTAACATGAAAATATAAATAATTATAAACCCATAATCAACAATATGACAATGACTAAAGCCTCCCCCTATTGTCTTTGTTCCCACTGATGAAAAATAAAAAAAATAAAAAAATAAAAATAAGAATCAGCTCCTACCCACTCTTCATCCTTTAACGTACATGCTTTACTTTTTCATCTTTTTCATCTTTTTTATTTTATTTTTTATTTAATTTTTGTTTTCTGTTAGTCAAGTATTTTGTATTTTTTGCATTTAATATTAACACTATTTATACTAGTTCTACTTCTTATAATATATATTGTATTCTTGCCAGTGCCCTTTACTATTACCTAAATTATATTGTATACCCACACACAGGCCATGCCTTTGTGGGATCTTTTTTAGTATTTATATTTTATGTATAAGTTGTATTTTATATTATGCTGTATAATGCAAAATAATTTAAAATAAATTTTTAAAAAATGTCCTAAGGACACAAGTCTAAAATTTAGACTTAGCTTCACATATCGCTCACTCCTTTCAAGAACGTCATAAATAAAAAAAAACGATTTTTCAGTAGAACGTTTTTACAGTTTAAAAATATAATACAATGTATTAAAAATAAATATCAAGCCACTTATTGAACTTTTTACTGTGCAACAAATCTTTTTAGGTAAAACCTGAAGGTTTTTTCTCCATTTGAAAATTATTAAGTATATTTAAAAAAATAATTAAACAATACCTTTTCTTCAAAATGCAAAAACAACACTTTTTTCCCTGTAGCGGGTAAATATTAAGTTAAAAATATGCCGCTTTTGCTGGGATATAGTACATTTTCTGGGCATTCTGAAAACATGCACAACTGAAAATTGGCGATTTTTGATTTATGACGTTTTTGAAAGGAGTGAGCGATATGGTGTTTGAAAATTATGCGAAATGCGTCGAAACACGTGTCACAATAGATTTGAAAATCATGCGTTCAGCATCATTTTCAAACACCGTATGTGAAGTTAAGTCTAAATATTACTTGGGATGTTGAAGGATGAAGAAAGGGTAAGGAGCTGTTTCTTTTTTAATCGTATTATTTAAGTATACGAGTATGTCCGCCCCATAGTATAGCTCATTTAGCTACCAAGATGGAGATCCTGAGATTCCCAGGGGGGTCAAAATAAATTTAAATGTTTTTTCTTTAACCTAATATTTTTTAAATATTACCCTGGACTGGTATCTATAGCGATTAAAGGACCTTTCTTTTATATAATTAATAAATTGCATCAAATGATGCAGTGCCCTATTCACCATCAGGTGATGATAAGGGTCAACAGTAGTATATAAGGACTACATAGTAATAATGAAAATATATAAAATTTAAGTGAAACGGCTTTTTAATATACGTATTTTTAAAACATTTTGATTCAATAAATTAAACATTTATTTACTAAAAATCGTAGAGTCGATATTTTATTCTTATTGTGAAATTGCGTTATTGAATATTAGAGGAATTAGTTTAAATTGATAACCATTTTCATGTTAATTCAATAAATTAAACATTTCTTTATTAAAAATCGTACAGTTTTATTCTTATTGTGAAATTGCGGTATTGAATATTAGAGGAACCAGTTTAAATTGATGATCATTTTCATGTTAATTCAATAAATTAAACATTTCTTTATTAAATATCGTACAGTCGATATTTTATTCTCATTGTGAAATTGCGTTATTGAATATTAGAGGAATCAGTTTAAATTGATGATCATTTTCATGTTAATTCAATAAATTAAACATTTCTTTATTTAAAATCGTACAGTAGATATTTTATTCTAATTGTGAAATTGCGTTATTGATTATTAGAGGAATCAGTTTAAATTGATGATCATTTTCATATTCCGATTGCGTTTAGTTGAAAACGGCAAAAGGGAATCATTACTTACGATAATGCATGGCAGTGCATTGTCCCGTGAAACACCGGGATTAATTTTCCCGGCGAGAACTAACAATACACAGTTCTCGGGCAGAAAATTGCAATATTCCGAGTACAGATGTTCCATTTAACGGTTTGGGGCATAAGCCACCCTCGGGGATATGAAGGCATTAAAGCAAAATTTGTCAATATAAATCTTAGGAAAGGCTTACCTCTCGCAGAACGTGCATGGGTAATAGGCTGAGAATATATGAGGGATAAAGATATAGCATTAAAGACGGGCCGTGCCTAGAATTTATGCTTCATTTAAAGGACTATTAATACGTAAATACGCGCGCGAAGGCGCTATATTAAAACATTAATATGATTCCGACGCCATTTACTTCCTAATATTGGCATACGCTTACTCAAATTAAATAACATTATCCTCCATATTTCATGTGCGAAATATGTTATGTGTGACTTTTTTGGTTTCTCCTAAAAACATCACGTTTTGTGGAACAAATCGCATTGTACCTACTTGTGGTATTATTGTACCTACTTAGGTTATTATTGTACCTACTTATGGTATTATTGTACCTACTTAGGTTATTATTGTACCTACTTATGGTATTATTGTACCTACTTAGGTTATTATTGTACCTACTTAGGTTATTATTGTACCTACTTATGGTATTATTGTACCTACTTAGGTTATTATTGTACCTACTTGTGGTATTATTGTACCTACTTAGGTTATTATTGTACCTACTTGTGGTATTATTGTACCTACTTAGGTTATTATTGTACCTACTTATGGTATTATTGTACCTACTTATGGTATTATTGTACCTACTTAGGTTATTATTGTACCTACTTATGGTATCCTTGTACCTAAAAATGGTATTATTGTACCTACTTATAGAATTATTGTACCTACTTATCGCGGAGTATCGGTACGTACTTTTTAATAAATTAAAAATACTCACAAGTAAATAAACGTGTTTTTATTATATTACGTTTTGTACTGACATTTCTAGGTTAAACAGCATTTTAATATATATATTTCGATAAAACAATATTACATAGTTTTTTCATCTTTTTTATTTCATTTGACCAGTGACCTTGTTTCGTCGTTACCGACGTCATCAGACCAGTATAATTATGTCAGTAATAACGAAACCCGGTCACTTGTCAAATAAATAAAAGTGGAAAAAGCTATACAGCTGATGCTGAATTATGAACAATGTACTCCCACCAAGAAATGTCAGTACAAAACTTAAAAGTAAGGATTTTTTCTGTAAAAAAACTATAGAGCTGTTTTATGATATTAACAATTTTACTAGTGTGTGTTTAAGGAGCGTTAGATCTTTATCTAGTATAACTAAATAGTTATTAAAATCGTAGTTAAAGAATATTCTTCAAAATGTTGTTACAAAAAATGATTTCATGTGTATACCGACATCATCAGACTGATGGATGTCGTTAACGACGATACTTGGTCATTTGCCAATTAAAATAAAAGTGGAAAATACTTTTTAGTTTGTTGCTTTATTACATAAACAAACTTTGTAAAATGATATTTTTAACGATAGTTTTTTTTAAATTTTAGAAGCTATATTTGCTTGTAATCTGGTCAGCCAAAATCTGAATAATTAATGTCGAATTCACGAATTTCATTTCCATAGAGCGACCAAAGATGAATCTTATAAAAAGGGTCAGCTTAAATATTTCCCTTCTGCAAAATTCTTTACATCTGGCGAAATGTCTTCTCCGACAAAAGATGTAAAAAGCGTACGTTTCTAAAGTGAATGCGAACCGGACATCTTTGTGAAGCAGGATTGTAGGAAAGGAATTAGGGATAGGAAGGATAGAGGCGGTTTGGCGTAGCAAGGGAGTGGTAGGGAGTGGAAGGGAGTGGGAGGGAGGGTGGAGAAATGGGACAAAAAAGTTAAGCCAAAAACGGTGAATGGAAGCGATTTGTCGCATGTCTGAGCTGCTTGTAACACTGCAAGGAATAAGTAATATGGAAATGAAAACGAATATAATCTCCCTAGTTTATAATTTTGTCCGCCTCCGTAGTGCACGCTCAGCACGGTCAGCACGCTCGGCTACCATTCTGGAGGTCCCGGGATCGATTCCTAGGGGGGTCAAATAAATATAAGTGATTTTTATCACTCTAATATTTATTCAATATTACCCTGGACTGGCACCTAAAGCGGAGGGCTGATCACCTTTCCTTCGTGTGTTAACGATCAAGATAACACTGTGTTTATATAATGCAGTGCCCTATGCACCATTGGGGTGCGGATAAGGGTTTGAATTGAAGTTTATAATCTAATAAAACTACGGTTTTTATTTATCATAAATTTTAAAACGTTGTTTTCATTCGCTCGAAAACTAGTGATGATTTCTTGAATGTTTTTTTAAATGTTTTTGATTTAAAATAAACCCTGATGATGACACGGTATTGTCAAAACCGGTAGGTTAAATTGTATTAATAAAAAAGTGGTGAAAACAAAAACATTAGTTAAGACATTTCTTTGTGGAACTGCATTTTATTTATTGTAATAAAATAAATATGTATATAGTTTTTTTCCACTTTTATTTTATTTGACCAGTGACCATTATAATACTGCAAGGAATAAGTAATATTGAAACGAAAACGAATATAAAGTAACTGGTTAAATAAAGCTACGATTTATAGTTAAAACAATTTTTAAAACGTTGGTCTCATTCGCACGAAAACTAATGATTTTAATCACTAATATTATTAGATTTATTTTTAAATTTGGGATTTAATTTTTGATGATTGTGTACAAATAATATTATAAAATGGAAACACTATTTAGTTCTTATTTATTATACTGATAATTTAGCTAATATGCGAAGAAAATCAGGGATTCGAATGACGTGTAATATATATTTTATAAGTATCTTTTATTTGATATAATTTCGTAAAATTGACGATAAAGTATCTGCCAAACAAGTCTAGTATCTATAATATCATAATCCTATGAATAATACATGTAATATACACTTCATGCAACAACTGTAGGGAATCTAAAACATCTAACATCGATTAAAAAAGGGACAAATAACCGAGAGATAAAAACGTAGAACAAGAAAAGAATAAGGAAAACACAAAAGTGTGAGAAATAATTAATATGACTTTCAGGCAGTTAATAATGAAATAATAAACTATTCACAACTATATTGTGCAGGACACTTGTTGGTGCGTTTGTTATAAATAAAATAAAATAACATTTAAAAATTGATATACATAAATAGATTATTTACCGTTTTGCTGCTAGATCTGTGATTTGATAAGGATGGGTTTCTTGGGGGATATTTATGGTAGCAATGAAAGATATTTCTCAAATTAAAACAATTTTTAAAATTGGTTTAATCGAATTTACAAATGAAAATCCTCTTAAGTAACAATCACTCGAATGATTATTGATTGACATTAATAAAAATACATGTTTTGGTATTTAAAAGGTATGTAGCTTGTGTGTGTTGATCTACAGTAAAATTATACAAATATAAAAAGCACGCACACACATCGTAATATTTAGACATTAAAAGTAGGTACTATTATATTGTTCCATACACTAAATTAAATTGACTACGAATTTAATATTTTTTAAATGCAGGTAATATAATAATTCATATTGTGAGAGAAAATCAAAATACGATTTGCGAAATAATTATATTGAAATTAAGTTTTGAAACGGATAAACACATATGAAAACTTTATTGTTAAACTTATAGGTTAAACAATGACTGTATACTGATTTTACCTTTAAATTCAGTTAAATTTCAGAAATGACGAAGTACATTTACAAGATTTTTTTAAAAGATAAAACTACCATTATTAAAATCAGAAGTGAATAATAAATACATACGTGAATGACTGATTTTTATGTATTTAAAAATGTAAAATTGGACAGGTTTAATTAATTATTTAGATCAGTTTATAATATTTAAATACGCGAATGAAAATTTTAATTTATAAAATGTACTCTAAGCATTTAAATGGTATATATTTTTAAAATGTTCCTCAAATTATACAGAAGGTTAAAAAACTGGAATGTATAAACTTAATTTGACCTCCAATTCCTATTAGTATTAGGAAATATATTTCATCCGCACGCTACCCGGAGAACATACACTTTAAGGAGTGACGTACTCGTAATTGTCAAAGGCGAATATGTGAGAGAAAATTAGGTCAAGTAGTTAAGAATGAATGGTTTCCAGTCAGGATGCAGTGAGACCTCATCACGTACTGCATGATATATGTGGTCGGATATCTCCGGAGATTACAGTGCCGTAATATATTATTACATCGTGAATGTATGATGTCTACATACAGGAGTGCATTCGGGAATAGCTATGCCGGCTGACCCGGCTACGGATGTATTGATATTGAGATCAAGATGATTCTAGACACATGCGAGTAATTGCACGATTGTATGAAAATTTACATACTCGCAGAGATGCATGCTTTACTTGGCATTCAATGAGATAAATTACTCGTGTATGTTGAACTATGTAACCATACCACTTCTATTCAGATGGTAAAACAAATTACACAATACAAAAGCTTTATTGTGGTACATAAAATAAATATTACGAGTCAGAATTTTTACACTTATCAATTGATTCTCTATGAATTAAAGATTCATCAAAGATTTCTTGAATGTTTTTTGCAGATACTTTGTGGCACATTTTATAAAACTTTATAAAATAAAAGTAAAACGTTGTTCTAAACTACTTTTTTGGTACTTTTCTGCAACCGATTTTGACAAGAACCTTGATATCTTCAGAAATGTATATGTACGAGTATATGTACTCTAATACTCTAGTACATTTACATTTCTTAAAAATGACAAGGTTCTTGTCAAAACCAGTTGGAGAAAAGTACCAAAAATAAACATGGTAAAAAACAACGTTTTAGTTTTTTTTCATAAAAGTTTTTCATCAAAGAGTTTATGTACTTTGTCTATCGAAGTGACTTTTGTCACATAAATAAAATGTTTTTAGTTTTCAGTACTTTCATTAAAAATATAACGATAAAAAAAACAATGAAAAAAGTTTATTTTGCATCATAATGGCTTAAATAACGCATTGTTTGATATATTTAAAGAAGTTTAAAGAAAACAAAAATACAGACAATAATAAAGACTGTGAGTCCATTAAAATCCAAGGACTCTATTATTTTTAAAGACGAATAAATAAATACATATTTCAAAAATAATAAACTTCTTAACGAGCCTGTATATAATTTACAAAGCACCATATACACAATTAAAGATAGTTATTGTTCTGAAGAAACACTCTAAAAAATCAACATAGTTATTTATTTTTTACAACCCTTAAAACTAATATTACAATCGACAAATTTAAGATAATTTGACACGATCAATACTTATGTAAGTTTTACTAATTGGTATTACATTATGTAAAGTTACTTGGGGTATAATTGGGTATTCTTTTGGTACTCTAAATAAGCTGATTTTTGTCAAATAAAAAATTAGTATACGAACGCCCTGTTTATATATTTCAATTTTGTGTTAACATTGAGCATTTTTATTGGAGGCTTTTCTATGATGAAATAATTTCACTAAAATCTAAAAATTGTTCGGAAATATTATTAAAAGCTTATAACACTTATTATTTACAAATGGAAATTAGTTCTAAATTTAATTACACACATATAAGTTCGTTTTTCGTATATAATACATTATTTGTCTGATATTTGGTATAGAATTCTGATAAAAATGATAAATTTAGAGGTTTTTTTAATGAAGGATTAAAAAACATATATTTTTAATAAAATCGGTGGAGACATATTTTTTATCGCTATAACGACACTGCCTGGAGGGTAATGGTTAAAAAAGTGTTTTGATATGTTCTCATAAGTAATTTTACTAGCATTTTTTGGTGTTTATTAAATGTTCGAATTACCTGGTTTTAATTTGATATAATATTGTGTTCATAAAATAGATAATTTTACAAAAACGACATCCTTTTTAACATTAAAATATAATCGGGAATTGTGGAAAATTCCATAAATCAAAGATTTTTTTGTGATTATCATTTAATGATCGATTTTTTTTTGTTAGTTATTTGTTTGAGTTTAGTTATTTATTCAAAAAAGTATGAGGACAGAATTTTCAATACTTTTTAAAGATGTCCAATCTATGTACGTATATGCAAACATTCATATATACTATTATACGTAAAGTGTCAATAACAACGATTGATGAATATTGCATGTCTTTATAAGGTAATAAAATTTTATAAATATAAAACTTTAAAAATACAAAAAAAAAATTAAAAGGCGTTATAAACACACTAAGGACGGGAAAGGTATTTCTACCTGTTCGGTCGATTAGTGCTTAAGGACGGGAATGGTATTTTTACTCTCTGCGCCGGCCTCATTGCAAAGGCAGAAAAGAAGGAATTATACATATTTTTGTCTTTTTATATGAATATTATAAACCAATCTCTTTAGTAAAGTCTTGACTGTATGAAAATAATGATCAAATCCTGTCACCAGCGGTCCGTAGACGCAAAAATTACCCGTCATTAGTGTGTTAAGATAAAACTGGAAAATATTTTTAAAAGGAAAAAGCATATTAAAAAAAAGATTATTTGAATAAAGATGATTGGCCATATTTCTGGGTTTGTGTTTGTTGTACGAAATCAATAAATATTTTGAAATTCGCAGAATTTAAAAGTTGGTATTTAATTATACATTTATAACGATGATTGTATTTTTAAACCATAATTAAGGTTTTGTAAGTTGTTTTAAGGGTAAGTTCGGGTCAAATAATAAAATTTTGTATTCAATGCATGAGACATGACACAAAGTAGGGATGGGGTGGAATGTATTATGAGAGTGATGTAGTATTTGTATATATACATATGTATATATGAATAGTCATGTATTGTTTAATATGGAGGGCTGGTCCACTGGAGAGATGCAGGTTCTATCGGTGTTTGGAAGCCAGCACGGAGGCTCTCGCGGCTTCCGCCTGTAGTTCTTCCATTTGACAGAATATAACGTACCTGTGGGGATCCCCATAATATTATAATACAAATACATCAATAATAATTAAATAATATGACAAAATACATCTTACAATATATAATATAATATACCTACAATGAAAATAGAAAATAATTATTTACACACACCTTATACATACTAAGGAACTAAATTTGAAATGGTTTTATAGCTTTTTGAGGTAATTCGACAAGCTTATATGATATATATATATATATATATATATATATATATATATATATATATATATATATATATATATATATATATATATATATATATATATACATATATATATGTAATAAAATAACTAGGTACCTACCTATACATTTTATTAAGTACTTACAAATAGTACCTACACAAAACAGTTCCAGCTCAGAATAAAACAAAAGACTTCCGATAATATTATTAACTGTCAGAATCAGATAGATAGATAGATAGATAGATATAAAAATTATTATAAAGATAAATTAAGAATAAACTTTAATTACAAAGCAACACATTGTTTATTTTATTATTATACACCCACTTTACATATTATTTACACTTAATTTTCAAAAGGAAAATATTACCACGTTATAAAACGACAATTTTGTTAATATGGAAATGGATTATGAAACATTAGATGTATTAAAACAATTACTACAATATGTTCGGAGTGAGAGAGAAAAATTAGAAGATGATCAAAGAAAACGATTAAAAGATAATCAAAGAAGACGTGGAAATCTAAGAACTAGTGATAAAATTAAAGATAAAAGTCCATGTAAGATTTGTGAAAATTTAAATAAGGGAACTCGATATCACTCTGAAGCAACGTGCTGGTTTAAAACAAAGGAGGATGATAAGATTAATAATAAAAATGAAGATTTACAAATTACACAGAAACAGTGCTTGAAGAATGAAAATAAAAATAATGTGGAAAAAATTTCTACAAAATATAAAATAAAATATACTCCAGGAAAGAAGAATTTCGAAGCAGATTGTATGATCAGGAATCCAGTATTAGAATCGAAGGAAAATGCAAATGAACAATTAAAAGTTGTAAATTTGGTTAAATTAGAAGATATTTCAAAATATCAGAATAAAAATGAAGACATACAAATAACACAGAAACAGTGCTTGAAAAATGAAAATAAAAATAAAGTAGAAAAAACTTCTACGAAAGATAAAATAAAATATACTCCAGGAAAGAAGAATTTAGAAGTAGATTGTCTAAGCAGGAATCCAGTTTTAGAATCGAATAAAAATGCAGATGAACAATTAAAAGTTGTACATTTGGTTATATTAGAAGATACTTTAAGAGATCTGAATAAAAATGAAGGAATTCAAAAGAAAAAAACAAACGGATTGAGAAAAACTGTGTCTACTTTAAAAGGGTCAAGAAGAAAAAAAAATACAAAAAAAAAGAAAGAAAAAAAAGAACGGAAAAAAGAAAAAAAAAAGAAAGAAAAAAAAACAAGAAAGAAAAAAAAGAAAGAAAAAAAAGAAGGAAAAAAGAGGAAAAAAAAAAAAAAACTTTATCATATCACTAAACTTATACAAGTCCATTCACTACAAGAAGATGATCCGGAGGACGAGTGAAAATTTTACTATGAATTTTCATCCCCAAGGGGGGAGATGTAATAAAATAACTAGGTACCTACCTATACATTTTATTAAGTACTTACAAATAGTACCTACACAAAACAGTTCCAGCTCAGAATAAAACAAAAGACTTCCGATAATATTATTAACTGTCAGAATCAGATAGATAGATAGATAGATAGATATAAAAATTATTATAAAGATAAATTAAGAATAAACTTTAATTACAAAGCAACACATTGTTTATTTTATTATTATACACCCACTTTACATATTATTTACACTTAATTTTCAAAAGGAAAATATTACCACGTTATATATATATATATATACACACATATATACATAAAAAATATATAAATATACATTTATTAAATTTTACTTCACGTCCGCTTTAGAAAATATTCCCATTGTGATTCTATTGTCTTCTTTTTCTCTCTTTACAATAAAGAAATAAAAAATAACAATAATTTTTGTTTAATATAAATAAAAGACAGTAGAAATTTCACTTCATTCAACAAAAGTGTAATACCACTTAAAATCAGTCATAAACCTGATTAAAGTGGTATTACACAAAGTGAACGATGAATGATAAGGAGAGTGTTATGTATGTCTATTAGCAAACCACAAAGTTAACAATGCTTTAAAATTCAAAATATAAAATATTATCATAATCTATGTAAATTGAATAAGATCTTTAAAAATTACTGGATTAAAATTAGCATAATAAACTAATAGCAATTAAATTATATTTAACAACTTGTAGAAAAGTTTCTGTCTATATATTCTCCAGTTTTCCGAGCACCAGTTTATGAGCTTTTAATTATTCATCTATCCAATGAAGTTTTAGCGTCCATGAATAACTCATAGACCCCCAAGTGATTTTACCGAGAACTGAATAGGTACTTCCCTAAAGAATAAAAGGATTTCAAACTAAGAATTTTCCAGGAATAGGGAAAGAAATTGGTTTTTAAAAGAAAATTTTTCTTGGAGACGAGAAAAAATATCAATTTCTTTAGGTTTTTTTATTTGTTACTGGCTGTACCCGGCCACGCTGTGGTCCAATCTGGTCAAATGGAAAAGAAAAAAAAAAGAATTCACACATTTCAGATATGATTTATTTCATAATGCTTGTGGGAATAAAATATTTTAGCAGATGACAAGGAGCACTCTAAACACCGTAAGCATTGTTAAGTATTGCAAAATTAAATATTTGTTAAATTCAAAAGATGGCGCTGCCATTGCGATCAAACTAGCTGCAAAAACATGTTTTTACCTGTCACAAATAAAATAAAAACACCTACAGATATTCTGTTATACAAATGCAACCTTGTGTGACAATTTCAGAACAATAGGTGAATAACTTTAGGAGGTTTAAGATTTTGAATAAACGAAAGATGTCAAAAAATAATATGAAAATAACTCCTGTAATTGGAGATAATCCAGATTTTGTGAACTAGTATTTGAACACACTTAAAATGTTGTAAACAATATTAAGATTAAATTTGGATTTTGAGTTTATTTTTAGCCAGTCTGATTAGTTTCAAAGTTGTCGCTTCGATTCTTTGGAAAGGGACCCTTACAAAATTATCAAAGGGGAAAATAGCGTAATTTATATGAATATTTAGTTTTGCGAGATACTTTGTAGCTACTTAAAGTTGGAAACTAGACGCCTCCGGAGAATTTAGTTAAAGGATTAAAATATAAATAAGAAGTTTGAAAAGTAATATAATTTAATATTAATGTACAACGTTTTGAGTGTGCCCAAATACTTGTTCACAAATCCGGATTATCTACAATAAGAAGTTATTTTTTTTACATTTTCGGCATCTCTAAATTGATGAAGACGAATATGGAAGCCTGGGCATATACAGGGCTTAGCATTTACCGTCATAAGCTTGGTTATGTGATTACACAGGTGTTACTTTCATATAACTTTATATAATTTAATTGAAATTTCATATAACTTTTTCGGATAACTTTACACACGTGTAACATTCATCCCATGACTGGCAACCACACTACTTGTTTTGGGAAACCTAGATTTATTAATCAAACTCGTGACTCAGTACATATGAGTTCACAACAGCCATCTATGTTGGAATAGGGAAAGCTTTTATTAAGCAAGGACACTTTCTATTTGTACGCAAGGTCCAAATTCTGTAAGAATATATTGTACATACTTGAGACCGCCTAAAAATATGATTTTCAATTTTTATATAGCTTATAATTTGACGAAGTATTTATTTGCAACATGTTGAGTGTGTCCAAACACTTGTTTGAGTAGTGTGGTTGTCAATCATGGGTAGAATTAGTAAATGTTCTTCTTCTTCAAACCCTTATCCGCACCCAATGGTGCATAGGGCACTGCATCATATGAACTCAGTGTTATCTTGATCGTTAACGCATGAAGGAAAGGTGATCAGCCCTCCGCTTCAGGCACCAGTCCAGGGTAATATTGGATTATTTACACTAGAGTGAAAAAAATCACTTATATTTATTTTACCCCCCGCTGGGAATGGAACCCGGGACCTCCAGTACGGTAGCCGAGCGTGCTGACCATTATACTACGGAGGTGAAAATACTTGTATAATACTACTTAATGAGTTTTATACCATTACACACGACTAGTTTCGGTAACTAACAGACGTTTTCATCTACAGGTGAAAAGTAAAACTAGCGTAAAAGTACTGGGAATGGAACCAGAGATCTCCAGAAAGGGAGCCGAGTTCGCCTCCGTAGTGTAATTAATGGTGAATATTACACGTTTGTAAAGTGATCACTTAACCAAGCCTATGACGGTCGTAACCTGTATAAATGCCCAGACATCTAAATTCTTCTTCATCTTTGTTTAGATGTCAAAAATGTAATTTAATATTGATCGGGAGAAGTTCCGATACCAGGAGCTCAGAAAATGTGTGGAGGCACACGATCGGAAACTAGGCAGACGGGTGGAACTAAAAAACCGCGCGGCATATTCAGCCTTGGCGTCGCAATAGGGTAAATATTTCATGTTCGGGAGTCTGAGCACGTTTGAAGCGATGTTGACTATTACTTATTAGAAAGATCCGTGATCTAAACGCGAATTTGGAAAGGTCCGTGAAGACTGAGATAAATGCTGTGAGGGCGATTCAAATTAAGGCCGAGGGTCCAGATAAATTATTCAAAGTCGAAATAGAATCTAAAAAAAGCAACGCGTTATAAGATTTGGTGTTATAAGATTTATTTATTTTTATTTAAATAATGTAAAAAAATACAAAAATGTGCCTTCACTGAATTTTTCCGTGCCGAAGGCATATTTTACAATATTTATTTTTAAAAAAATATATGAAAGATGTTATCAAATTACACTCCAGTGATTTAACACTGTAATATTTATTTAATATTATCCTGGACTGGTCCCCGAAACGCAAGAGTAATCATTTTACCTCCAGAAAAGTGAGGATCAAGATAACACTGCGTCAATGCGATGCAGTGCCCTATGCACCATTGGGTTTGGATAAGGGTTAGAAGAAGCAGAATCAAATACGAAATGGCTTCAAATTTAATCAATTATTTTTTTATTTACAACGTTTTCAGTATGTTCAAATCCTTGTTCACAATTTTGGGTTCTTGACTTCAAAAATCATTTTACATTTAAACATCTTAATATAGATGAAGAAGAATACGATAGTCAGGGTATAAACAGGATTCAATTAATTTACCTGTAAATACACAGACAGACATATTCTTCGTCAGGAGCAGAGGAAGACCAAAAAAAACTTGGCACGATCAGGTATGCCAAATACTTGAAAGCGGTCAGGTTAGGAGTCGAAACAATCGGCGGGTATGTATGAGGAGATGCATGAACGTGGAAGAGGCGAAACATGTTTGCAAAGAGAGAGTAGTGTGGCATTCTATTCTCTCTGCCTACCCCTGCGGGGAAGCGGCGTGATGGTTAGTTAGATAACTATTCATAAGAATTAAAATTATTAAATAAAATTGAAAAGAACTTAGACACTCCCAAAATGTTGTGAATTAAACATATCGACTAGTAGTCGACTAGCATCTCGGCTGTCCGAATTCAAAACATAGTAAGGGACATTTTTTTTGTAGTACGTTTTTTTTGCATTTTTGGATTAAGTAGAATCTACTTAGTCCAAAAATACAAAAAAACGTATAACAAAAAAAATGTCCCTTACTGTGTTTTGAGTTTGGACAGCCGATCTAGTGATGCACAACGGCGTTGATGAGCTCTGTTTACTGAGTTTAGTGTGGCGTCTGACACAATTTTGATAATGATAAGACCCATTAATTGGGTAATATCACAAGCATGGTAGGTTTCGGGATCACATTGTACGGGTTAATTGGTTAACGTTCGCATCATGCTAGGCTAGACAAGATGAATGGCTCTAGAGTGTGAGGAATTAGTATAGTTAATATTAACGCCGTGTTATTATTTGATCATGTGTTAATCAAAGCTCACGGTACAGAATAAAGCAGCTTGCTTATTATAACATTAAAATAGAGTTGAAGTGCTTTGAGCGAAGATAGGTCTTATATTTTATACAGTGATGGGATTCTAAATTTTCAAGAACCGGTTCGCCCTTTACGTACTGCCCCTTATCCCCTACCTATAAATAGTTTTTATATTTATTAATTTATTTGTTTTTTATTCTGCACATAAACAGAACGTGTTTTTGCCTAGAATTTTCACTCATGAATTACATGAAGTTATAGTAATTTTAAACATAAAGAGTAAATCCACTCACGAGTAGGCATAGGCTATGAAACTTAAAAAGTTGAAGCTTTTTAAAAGGGTCATGATAAGCGTTGTTGCATAAGCCGTAGCTAGATTTCAGAGTCACTTGGACGTTACGTAAAAAAAACATTCACATAACAACTGAGAATGCTTCAAATGCCGAAGCGTGTGACTTTCACGATATTCTTTTTACTAAGTGCAATAACTTAACTGAATTTTTTCCACTTTATTTTTGTTCATCTTTATATTTTACATCTAAATATTTTTTTCCCTTCGTGAGGTTAAAATGTTTTTACAATGTGGCGGACCAAGTGAACCGAGCATGCTCCGATACATGATCTCAATCGGAATATTATGTGACAACAAAGGGTTAAGGACCGGTTCGGCGAACTCTAAAAAAATCGGATGTCTAATCGGATCTAGCTGACTAATTGAACTAAACAGTAATACCTTTCACTGCCTACACTGGGGAACTTCTAGAAAATTTGGTGATGGACTTATAATCTTGTATTATTTAGATTGGCAGTGACAGGTATATTGAAAGCTTCTAAATGTAAATTCACAGTAAAATCGGGATACGATTTTATGTTGTTTCACATTTTCAATAAATTTCGCAACTTAGTTACAAAAAAATGCTTAGCAAGAGCAGATCTGTCAGGAAGCCTCGATGCTTCTGTATCAGATCTGGGCATGCGGTGGGACAGCTTTCAATATAAACTCTAAAAACATTAGGAACCGGTGCGAACCAGCTGAATCCCACCACTGGCACTGGAGTGGTGCACTAGTCTTATACCATATTACCATACATCGCTTATGATAAAGCTTGTGGATAAAATATTATTTTCATTTCTTTAAACATCTAATTAAATGAACATACTTTTATTTATAGAGATGAACATCAGCATGAGAATAAACAAAATAAAGTACGTAATTAACAATTAAAGAAACAAAATCGAATTTGGCAAAAATATATAACACTTTAAAACTAGTTTCGAAAGTTATAGTAACAGATTGCATTAAAATGACTTTGTATTACATCACTTGTACATCAAAGAATTATAACTTTGCCCGAACTATTATGATTGTTGCTATACTCCATTTAGTTTATTAATGCATTATAGCCAAGTACAATAGGGTATTATTTGATTAAAAAACTAACACAATTCCATGTATTGTTCAAATACACTAGAGTGTATGTATCTATGTAGTTATACAAATCATTGTACCTGAAAATATAAATTTCATCTGGAAAACGTTCAGGGATGTATGAAAGTCTGAATCCACTGGGAAAATATATGAATTTTTAATTACAATTTTACGCAAACTGAGTTATATCGAACTTCAACATGCGGTTTATAAAATGTTAAATATTCCTTGCATAGACAAATTTCAATTTAAATTAAAATGGCAAATGAATTTAATGTAAAAAATAGATCGATTTAAACAAAATCTTTGTGAGTTTAACTCATATTATTTGACATTACTCGGATGATATATGAATCTGAATGAAGTTTAATTAAAACATGTACATTAATTTTATATTTCGTAAAAATAAAATTAAAAAGTAATATTTATTTATAGATTTGGTATTAACTTTGTAGAAGAACATGATAATTTATTTATAAAAAAAAATATTTTTATGGAACCACTTTTTGAGTTTATCAATGTAAACGCGACTTTTTTATATTGACATTTCAAAAAAGATGAAGGAGAATATAGAAGTCAGGGTATTTACAGGATTTACGACCAATCATAGGTTTGTTTAAGTGATCATTTTATACACATATAGCATTTACCATTCTACGATTCGACCTATGATATACAATGTTTTGGAACTTGTATGTATATCGTATATTGTCGTAATTGATACGTTATTTCATATGTGAGTTCTCGGCAGCAGTCCTATAAATACCCAGACGTCCATATTCTTCTTCATCTATGTTGAGATATCAATATACGTAACCCCAAAGTATTAAGTGGACAAACTAGTAATAAGTGGAGAAAACCAGATTTGTGACCAAGCATTTAGATATACTCAAAATGTTTTGACTAGTTTATATTAATAAGCTCAAGAAGTGGTCTTATACAAGTATTTTACCGTTATATTGAAGTATATGTACTGCAGTAAATAATAAGATACAAAATTATATTTTCACGTAATAAAATACATTATTCATATTCAGACATACCAATTTTACGGTGCAAATTCTTTCATAAGGAATTTCGGTAAAACTAAGATCTAGTGCGGGCGGTACTCGCTCTACGGCTACTATATAATGAGGTGTTTTCCTACCTTGCCGGCAGTATGAGCGCGTCCAGCTGCTGAGACAGATGTCTGCGTATGATGGCCCGCGCTGGAGGGACTCCCAAGGCCGTGGCCATGGTGTCCCCGGTGAAGCTTGGCTCCAGAACTACGAGACCTCCGTGGACTCCGCTGTCTATTAGTTCACAAATACAATTATAATATGACTTTAACGTTCATCATTAAAAAAAAAAACAACACATTTATGAAGTGAAACTTCTTAGGCGGCGATAATTGATTATTGGTCGAAAATCGATAGGGAAATTTCAAGGACGCATCATGTTTATTAGACACACTTCGTTACATGAGAGAGAAGTAATATATAACTTAGAGTGAAAGAGTAAGAGAGCTATACATTACGACGCCGAGTAGAGTAAAAGAGTGCGACCTTACGCACAACGATACAAAGCGATAGAATAACGCTTGGATGCATTGTAGATGTACACGTCAGACGCTATACATGAAGAGTGAGGTACCACGCGTTTTGTAAGTAATATTTATCTTTTTTTACGTTTGTGGCCTGTGATTTTTTGATTATACCCGTGAAGAGTAACAATGTAAGTATATTATAACAATTAAAATTTCATTCAATAATGATTTTTCTGAACTTTTGCAGCGTAAAAAAAATACAAATATGTAGTTGATGCACGGTGAACTCTTTTTCTTAGGAGATTCCCTCTTTCTGTCTCTTACACTAAATCTCTCTTTCTATATTTTTTAAAGAAGTTTCACTTCTATCACATGTGCAGTGTGGCGGAAGATATTTTATTTACCTTTTAGGTTGTCAGCGTACTCAGCCAAGTCTATATTTCTGGCCCAGCGAACAAACCTCTGATTGGTCCAGACGAGAGGATCAGCATCGACGGTTTCCGATTGGTGTCTTCGTAATGCCAAAGCCTTAAATATAAATAAAACGCGATAATATTAGCTATGCGAAATTCAATTAATTATTATTTATTCTTAATTTATTATACACTGGATTATTCACCCTAAGGATGATATATCAATATTATAAGTATTAAAGTTAAGATGAAACATCAATTGATTAATTTTTATTTTTGAAAGAAGATGGATATTTGAGCATTTTAGGGATTACGACCTGCCGTATGGCTGGTTTGAGTGATTACTATATACACTTGTAACGTTTGCCATTCTGCCCATTATTGAATATCTATGTTGCATTAATTTTAGGAACTTGTATTTCTTTAACATGTTACTAGCCTCAAAATAGATTTGAAAGAAATTTGCAAAGTATATAGCTTACTTCAATTGAAGATTCATTTCGAATTAGTTCACATATATTTTTAAGACAGAGAGCCTTAAAAAACATTTCAATTTTTAGATACTTCTATTTTACCAGTTGAATATTATCGATTATGATCGAATGAGAATAGAATCGATAATGATTTTAATTAATAATACCACTATTTCTTAAAATTTATTTTCACATATGTTCCGATGCATTACACATGTTTGAAAATGATATGGAATGCATCGAAACACGTATCACAAACGATTTTAAGAAATAGTGGTATTTACCAAGTAAGGTTTTCTTAAATTTCAATTTTTGGTTATATTGATTGGTGTTAAAAATGTTACCTGTCTGTCGTACTTCATGAGCCTCAGCAGATGAATGCCGTGTACTATGGAAGCTTGGTGGAACTTCCTGGTCACCCCGAGATACTTCTCCAGCTCCTTCTTGCTCAGATTGTCCAGCATCCTGGCGTCCACCATGTTGACAGCAAAACTTTCAGCGTACTGCCAAGAGATGGTTGTAATATTACAAATATGACTAAATAATATTGTAATAAACAAAGATCACCCCCCGCAATCTGTAACTGGCCATCCACAATGATGAAGAGCTCAACAAGGCCTGCCCAACGTTTTGGCCATGCTCATTCTCAACAAGATCTAGAAGATCTGACTCCACCTACTCGACGCTCCTAGAACGATTGAAGATGTTTTATTCGTTCTTCAATCATACTAAATTATTCCTCCTGTTCCCACAAAATAGATTAAAATAAAACATGTTTTTTTTAGCTTGAAGAAACAATCCTTTTAATGATCTATAAACCTTGTTTATAATACGCAAGGTAAATGGCAAACAGAACTCCCATCTAAACAAAAAAAACAGTGCGTACAGTTTGACCTTAACGTGATCTACCAGTACCTAGAGGGGTGATCTCTGTCGTGAGTGGTGACCCCGACATGATTCACTAGTACCTAGAGGAGTGATCTGTCTCGTGTGTGTTGACCTTAACATGATCTACCAGTATCTAGAGGGGTGATCTCCCTTGTGAGTGGTAACCTTGACGTGATCTATCAGTACTTAGAAGGGCGATCTCTCTCGTGAGTGGTGACCTTAACGTGATCCAACAGTACCTAAAGGGGTGATCTCTCTCGTGAGTGGTAACCCCGACGTGATCCACCAGTACCCAGAGGGGTGATCTCTCTCGTGAGTGTTGACCTTAACATGATCTACCAGTACCTAGAGAGGTAATCTCTCTCGTGACCGGCACGTACCTGGGAGAGGCCCAAGTCGGGCAGCCACTCGCCGGCCACCCAGTCGTGGCTGAGCTGAGAGATGGCTGGATGCCGCACCATGTCGGGGTTGCGGTGCTCCTCGATGGCCAGCCGCAGCTTCTTCCGGTGCATGGGGTGCGCCACGCCCAGCTCCGACTCCAGCTCGGCGTCGGTCAGCTCCAGCAAAACCTGCAAAATCATAAATATTCTCAATATGATTAAAGAAAACACTTGTTTTTATACCACTTGAGTTTTATTAAAGACTACTAGTTTTAGAAGCTAAACTTCCATCATTCAGGTCTGAATAATAACTAAAAATAATAGAATAATAACTGAAAAACAAGTGTTTTCTTTAATCATTGTAACATGTCTTACCACAAAGTTGATGCCGAAACAATTAATAAAATATTCTCAATATTATCAATATTTAAAGAATTTAATTTGTGGTTACTCATTTTTACTTTTTTTTAAACAAAAATGTTAAAAATATTAGTATTTAACCACTCAGCGAGATTTTTATGTTGACCGGTTTCGAATTGTCTTGACGAAGAGACGGGTACGTCTCGAAACCGGTAGACATAAGAATCTCGGTGAGTGGTTATAAACTAATATAACATTTTTGTTTGAAAAAATTAAATGAGCATAAATATTTATTTTAAATTTAAGTTTTACTTGGTAAATACCACAATGTGACTGCCGAATCAGTTATTGAAATTATTGAAGCCAGTACGTTTAAAAGAGGAAAAATGTATGGTTCCTCAAGAATCTCTATATTTGGTTAATGACCAAAATACAGTTTCTTGAATGTTTTGTGACACATTTTATAAAGTTAACAAAAAAACTACTTTGTTTTTAACCACTTTTCTCTGCTTACTTTTCTCTAATTTTCTCCAAACGGTTTCAGACGGACTCTGAGGGCGTTTGACCACTACATGGAATTACTCGGAATGTTACCGTCCGGCACGTCAGTAAGCGTTTTAAAACGACGATTGGGTTAGATTGGCTTGTGCTTTTGTCCATATTATTTCGGATCGGAGCTCTTGATCGGTGCGTGAACACGTTGCGCGTAAATTCGATCACGCTAAACTGTCGTAGTCGCTTTCATTTTTCAAAACCGGAATGCCGGATGGAGAAATTCCGGGTAGTGGACAAGCGCCCTTAGGATGACAAGGTTCTTGTCATGTTAAATGATAAGATAACAAGTACATAATTATTATTTATTATGTTATCTTATATTAATAACGTTTTTAAGAAAATCGAAAATACTTGAGTGAAAAACTTCAAACGCGGACGTTTCGATTCCTGACCCGAGTGAGTCAGGAGTCGGAATGATTGGCCGGTATATATGAGAAGATGCACGAATATGAAAGTGTCGAACAATGCTTGCAAAGACAGAGTGATGTGGCGTTCTATCCTCTCTGCCTACCGCTGCGGACGATGGTTAAGATGAAAAAGGCGATACGGTGGTTAGTTGATTCAGGCTATATTTGGATCAGATAATAATCATATTTGCATAGAGGCTATAAAACCAACTCATCGTATTTCACGACAAAGCCATAGTAAAGGAGACCAAATTGATTTCTTAGTTAATCCAGTCGAGAAAGCCGTATGCAGGTAACCTTATTTCCCGTTTATCGTACGATCTCAACTTCCCTTTGGAAAAATTTTACGGTCAAAACGTGACGGGCCATTCCCTTATACCTTCCCCATACTCCTACCCCCAAGAAAGGGATGAAAATGTCACTGGGAGGAATAATCTTATGTAAACTGTATACTAAAATCCCAGGGTCCGCCTAAAAATAAGCCCTAAGAGAGTACCTACTGTTAGTGTTTGGTGTCTACCAACATAGTTCTTTCGGATGAAGGTGTCAATTGAAGGATAAATGCAATTTCTACAAGACAGATTTAGTATAAATCAGTCTTGATAAAGAAGCGGTTAGCTTCGAAACCGGTAGACATTATAATTAACTTATAATAAAATATTTCTAGTGATTTTAAACACAGTTACGTTTTAATTATACAATGGAAAATCACAATGTTAGGGCTTCAAATATAAATTATAACGTATTTCGGTTATTATCTACTATCTGTGTGGAGGCTTAAATGTGTTGTATCTGATCTTGACTGAAAGGCTTTATTGTTTTTTCCAAAAATAATTTCTCTGAAAATCCAATTAAAAATAATATAAAGTTTTTTTAATGTGTATATTAATTACAGTATGTAAGGAGTAACGATGATTGTATTTTTATTTTTATATTGAGGTTTGGGTGCATTTTTTGCAGTGTCGCTAGAACACCATAGGATTTAGGTCAAAGCCAAAGAAGCGGTTAGCTTCGAAACCGGTAGACATTATAATTAAGTTATAATAAAATGCTTATAGTGATTTTAAAACAAAGTTACATTTTAATTATATAATGATAAAGTGTTTCTCGTTATTTCAGTATTTCCTATCTGCGTTGGTGAAATGATAATAATTTGTTTTTGGCTTTAGCAATTCGCAAAGCCAAAATGTGATCTTACTAAAAATTCGCGTAGCTTGGAAAACCAAATTTAATCTTAAGTTTTTTTCGCTTCGTTAGACCCGCGTCTGCAGATGATGTCTGTCTTAAATACCAACGCTCCATTTAATATAATGTTACTTTCGTGCGTTGTAACAAACTTGAATGTTTATTTTATTTTACTTTATTTATTTAGAAATTTAACAGAACATAAATACATTTACAATAATGAATAACAAGTAAAACAGGTTATTGTAACATTCCAATTACAAAATTTCACAAATGTCAAATGAAGCTACTAATTCGTATTATTTTTTGACATCTCAACATAGATGAAGAAGAATATGGAAGTCTGGGCGTTTACGGAGCTTACGACCGTCATATGCTGGTTTTAAGTGATCACTTTACACACGTGTAATATTTTTCGATTCTGCCCATGATCGACAACCACACTACTTAAATTCTTGGAAGTTCTATATACTTATACGTATATGATTCAATTTCGAAAAATTGTTCTTGAATCACTACAATTTCACTAGAGAAGATGTCTCTAGTGAAATTATAAAGTGATTCAAGTAAAATATTTCGAAATTGGGTCATATATATAGAACTTCCAAGAATTTGAGTAGTGTGGTTGTCAATCATGGGTAGAATTGGTGAATGTTACATGTAAGTAAGTCAAGTGATCAGCCTTTAACGATCGTAAATGCTCAGACTTATATATTCGTCTTCATCTATGTTCAGATGTCAAAAAATTATATCAAATATCTTTCAATGAAGTATTTGTTCAATTAATTTATTTTGGATCCCTGATTGGGAAATATGTATTCAATTTATCTAGCTCGTTGACTTTTCACAGTAATTCCAGCCCTGGAAGTGTAACACCTTGAAATGTCTGTAAAGCAAACACTCCAGGAAAACGAAATAATAATAACCTCAAGAGCAAAAAGTCTACTACGCTGAAGTGGTCTGAATACGCTGCACTTTTATTTAATGCTTGCATTTTCTTCTCATTCTGAATGCATTGCATTCACTCCCTCGTCCTTCCATATTTAATGTAGCTTCCTCCGCGGCACAGGCTGCATCGTCCTCGGATGCATCCTTAGCTATACATTGTCAAGTGGCTGTGCTGAAGAAACTCGGCGTTTATTGCAGTTAACGGATTTAATTAAAACTTTGCGGATTCCCTGTACATGTTGCATAGTAATGAGTGATTGTTGTTCCCCTCAGACGGTTTTTTGACTTTTTGAACAAGATCCATTCAGGTTTCATTGCGTAATTTGTTACGAGGGAACTCTTCCATAATCCCGGGATTAATTAACTTTAGTAAATATACCGGGAACAACGGAAAATCAGGAAAATTCTACCGATGTTTTAGACTACAAACATATTTTTCTAAATTGACTAGCGGCTATTTACAACATTTTGAGTGTGTCCAAATACTTGTTCACAAATCTGGATTAATCATCTATATTTTCATCTCACCAACATGTCTCAGTGAAGTTCTAGTGATTCAAGAACAATGTTTCAAAATTGGTTCATATATATAGAACTTCCAAGAATTTTAGTAGTGTGGTTGTCAATAATGTGTAGAATTGATGAATGTTACACGTGTGTAAAGTGATCACTTAAACCAGCCTAAGACGGTCGTCAGCCCCGTAAATGCCCAGACTTCCATATTTTTCTTCATATTTGATGAGATGTCAAAAAAATAATAACGGCTATTTGACTTAGCAACTAGATACATTCTCATTTCATTCATGTGTAGTTTCATTGAGTAATTGGTTTTGAGGAATTTTTCAATAACCCCGGGATTAATAAAGTTTAGTATGTATGCCGTGAACAACGAAAAATCAGGTAAAATTCTGCCGATGTTAAAACATCCGTAAAAGAATACTAACATAATTTTCTAAACTAACTAACAATCACGACGCTTCCCCGCGTGAATGCAATACATATTAAAATAAAATTCAGACTTTTTATTTCAAATAACAACATTCGTTAGAATAAATTTTTGTGATATTATATATATATATATATATATATATATATATATATATATATATATATATATATATATATATATATATATATATATGTATATATATATATATATATATATATATATATATATATATATATATATATATATATATATATATATATATATATATATATATATATATATATATATATATATATATATATATATAAATGTAAAGCAGGTTTTAAGTAGGCGTGTGTATACATCATTCGACTCATTCTAGAAGACCATTAGAGACATTGTAACAAAAAGTGCACATCACATTTGATATTACTTTGAAGCCTTCCGCTGAGAGATGTAAATGCTGCTACAATATGCAAGTGACTGTTTCTTTGTAATATTTAAAAATAAAGGTATGAAGCAAAGGGAAGTCCGTGTAAATAACGAGTTCCAGTGGATCGCTACCATCTGTGACATTATTAATGTGTCGGGTGGAGGGTTGGGTGCGGTGGGAAGGAATTTCCACCCGTTTCACCCTTTTCACTCCCTCAGTACAGAGAGGAGAAAGAATCTCTAAATTATTGTAAGCTCGCGAGCAGGGATTGTGAACTAATAAACGTTAATTATTAAAACGGATGAAGCGTAAATAATTCAGTTTGTTTAAGAGGTGTCTTTAAAGTGCATGAGGCTTTATGCTTATAAAGTAGGATTCTTGGTAAATAATTGTGTTTGAAAATAAAATAAAATAAAATTGGAAAAGACAAAATGGAGGTCTGGGCATTATTGGTCTTACGACTTGTTAAAGGCTGGCATAACTGATCACTTTATTCATGATGAACCATAGATGTCCATAACACTATCTCTCTCTCTCTCTCTCTCTCTCTCACCACACACACACATCTATAACGAGTGTGTCTATAATCAGTCATACATATTAGGTTAATTGATTTAATTTTCAATACGTAAAATATCACCATTCACTTTGAACACAATGCAAGGAATGATTCAATTTATTACAGAAAATTATTGTACCCAATAATAAAGGAAGGAAAAGTTTGTGTGAAACACAATACAATGCCAGGAATGATTAAATTTACTACAGAAAATTATTATACCCAATAATAATGGAGGGAATAATGTATGTGAAAACAATACAATGCCAAGAATGATTCAATTTGTTACAGAAAATTATTTTACACAATAATAAATAAGGAAAAGTGTGTGTGAAACACATTACAATGCAAGGAATGATTGAATTTAAAACAGGAAATTTTTATACCCAATAACAAAGGAAGGAACAGTGTATGTGAAATATAATCCAATGCCAGGAATGATTCAATTTATTACAGAAAATTATTATACACAATAATAAAGGAAGGAAAAGTGTATGTGAAACACAATACAATGCCAGGAATGATTCAATTTATTACAGAAAATTATTATACACAATATTAAAGGAAGGAAAAGTGTATGTGAAACACAATACAATACAAGGAATGATTCAATTGATTACAGAAAATTATTGTACCCAATAATAAAGGAAGGAAGTGTATATGAAACACAACACAATGTCAGGAATGATTCAATTTATTACAGAAAATTATTGTACCCAATAATAAAGGAAGGAAGTGTATGTGAAACACAATACAATGCCAGGAATGATTGAATTTATTACAGAAAATTATTGTACACAATAATAAAGGAAGGAAGTGTATGTGAAATACAATACAATGCCAGGAATGATTGAATTTATTACAGAAAATTATTGTACCCAATAATAAAGGAAGGAAGTGTATGTGAAACACAATACAATACAAGGAATGATTCAATTGATTACAGAAAATTATTGTACCCAATAATAAAGGAAGGAAGTGTATATGAAACACAACACAATGTCAGGAATGATTCAATTTATTACAGAAAATTATTGTACCCAATAATAAAGAAAGGAAGTGTATGTGAAACACAATACAATGCCAGGAATGATTCAATTTATTACAGAAAATTATTTAACCCAATAATAAAGAAAGAAAAGGTGTATGTGAAACACAATACAATGCCAGGAATGATTCAATTTATTACAGAAAATTATTTAACCCAATAATAAAGAAAGGAAAGGTGTATGTGAAACACAATACAATGCCAGGAATGATTCAATTTATTACAGAAAATTATTACACTTAATAATAAAGGAAGGAAAAGTGTGTGTGAAATACAAAATGTTCAGAGTGTTCTATTTCAGTCAGTTGGTGAAATTTTCCAATAAAATTTCACGTGATAGTTTCAAAGTAATAGTTATTGAAAATATCAAGTTTGAAATGGGTATTTACCCGTCACTTCTGTATTCCGCATTCACCCGGAATGGCAGAAAGCCTTCGCGAGGGAAGAATTTATATTATTTTCCTCGACTGTTGGTGCGCCGCTCTAGTCTATTCCCGTCATGCGCCAATAAACTGCGCTTCGACGGGATTTCCACAGATGTCACCATACTGCCGATATCGCAAATAAAGAAACAATCTCCAGATAGCTTTACCAAGCATATGAAAAAAATCATGACTCTGACGATAAATATTATTCAATATTTATAAAATATATTAAAAGTTACTTTAGATCAAGATTACAAAAAAATAAATTCAAAAATTTCAGATTCAAATATTCAAGTGTAATCAATGCGAACGGCATTTTACGTTTTGAAATTAAAATAAATCCAAACGTATGACAGACTTATAGACACACTCGTTATAATATAGTTTAACGTATATTGTATACTTAAAATGTAACTTTGTTTTAAAATTACTATAAAAATTTACTCACCGGTCTTGAAGCTAATCGCTTCTTTATAAAGACTACATAATTAATACTAAAACACTATCTACTAAACAAAATTCAAAATATTTTTACGGCTAGGCAAAGGAGCTTGGGTAGATCTCAAATGGCTTCATTTTTTTGTGTTGATTGGCAGTCACAGTCAAAAGAGATTTTAAAAGAGTCCGTTATTAAATATGTTTTCAATCACTCACCATCCCTGATCTCTTTTGACTGTAACTGCTAATCAACACAAAAATGAAGCCACTTGACATCTACCTAAGCTCCTTTGCCTAACCGTCAAAATATTTTGATTTTTGTTAAGTAGATAGTGTTTTAGTATAAATCGGTCTTGATAAAGAAGCGGTTAGCTTCGAAATCGGTAGACATTATAATTAAGTTATAATAAAATATTTATAGTGATTTTAAAACTAAATTTTAATTGTTAAATGGAAAATCACAAAGTTAGTGCTTCAAGTACAATAGGTTATTATCTACTATCTGTGTGGAGGCTTACATATGTTATATCGCTCACTCCTTTCAAGAACGTCAAAAATCAGAAAACTTGATTTTTCAGGAGAACGTTTTTAAAGTTTAATGTATTAACAATGTATTAAAAATAAATATCAAGTCACTAATTGAGCTTTTTACTGTGCAACAGATCTTTTTAGGTAAAACCTGAAGGTTTTTTCTCCATTTGAAAAATATTTAGTTTATTTAAAATAACCTTTTCTTTAAAATACAAAAATAACACTTTCTGCCCTGTAGCGGGTAAATATTAAGTTAAAAATATGCGTCTTTTGCTGGGATATAGTACATTTTCTGGGCATTCCCATGCAGGAAAACATGCAGAACTGAAAATTGACAATTTTTGATTTATGACGTTCTTGAAAGGAGTGAGCGATATCTGATCTTGACTGGAAGGCCTTATTGTTTTTCCCAAAAATAATTTATCTGAAAATCTAATTGAAAATACCCCAAAGTCTTATTTTTTAATGTGTATATTACAGTATAGGACGAGTAACGATGGTTTAATTTTTGTTTTTTCTTGAAGTTTTGTATGCATTTTTTTGCAGTGTCGCTAGAACACGATAGGATTTAGGTCGAAGCCAACGGGCGCAATCTCTGCTTTGAGTTGATGGAAACGTGTCCCATATTCTGAAGACTAGAGATTTTGAGTAGAACCGAGATCACACTTGGTTTTATGATAATTAAAAAGCTTTTCTAGAATATTTGAGAGCTTTCCTATATACCAAAGCATATAGGAAAGGCCCAGGTTCGATTTTAAGGGGGATTAAAAAAATGTTTTTTTACTCGAATATTTATTTTATATACCCATGGACTAGTACCTGGAGAATATGACTAATCACTTTGTCTTCATATAATCAAATTGTGTTTACTATATATCATTGGGTGCGAAGGGTAAAAAAAATATTAAAAAAGGTCGAAATATTTAATCACTATCTAAAATATTATGTATTGTATTTTGCAAAAAAAATATTTTAATAAAAATGAGTCTAAAGCACACAAAAAATGAGTGCTTTAGCGTAGGGATTTAAAAAAAAACATAAACATATATATATACATATATATATATATATATATATATATATATATATATATATATATATATATATATATATATATATATATATATATATATATATATATATATATATATATATATATATATATATATATATATATATATATATATATATATATATATATATATATAAGTGTATATAACTAAACGTCAAGATTTCTTTTCTTGAATATTTCTCGCAGATACTTTATGGCACATTTTATTTACTTTATAAAATATAAAAATATAACTATCATTTTATTATGAGTATTTCAATGTTTTATAATTAGTACATAAACCCTGATGATTACAAGGTTCTTGTTGAAACCGGTTGAAAAAAGTTGTTATACGGTTTTTGAAAATGATGCGGAATGCATCGAAACACTTGTCACAGTAGATTTTAAGAAATAGTGGTATTTACTAAGTAAAGCGTTAATTAAAAAAAAGTTGTTTTATTTAAAAAAGACAAGATTTTTTATAAAAAAATATGTCAGTAATCTATTCAGTATTTTAAACAGTTTAATCACCTCATAAGTTTAATCGATTGTAACACAAGTCGTTCTTTGGGGTCGTAGACGTTGTGAAAATTATGATAAAGCGGTCACAAAGCAATATTTTAGATATTCAAGTAATAAATCAAAAGCACGTCAAGTTATCAGAAAGTTAATGAGAACGAAACAGCGATAACGAGAATTCAATTTACATTAAATTCCCCTCCGAAGCAAACTTATAAAATTGATATCTTACGTATGCATCACACGATTGAACCCATTACGTCATTTCGAGTCGAGTTTGAGTTTATCGTAATTGTATAAAGCCATGAACGTTTTCAACAAATAGAGCCCACATAATCGTATATTCTATTAAATTGTTATTGAAATTCATGCGATGTCAAAGCAATGGCTCTTAGGCACGAGAAAAGGTCGTAACACCTAATATACTAACACGAAATATGGGGAAAATGTGCGACCTCTGGTCCTTTCATCTCTTTTATTACTAGTTTACCTTCTTCTAGGTTTCCTCTCCTCTCAGTTTTCTCGGATTGTTTGAAAACTATAATCCAAGTCGCCAAAAGGACTTTGATATCATATCTAACAGCCGCGACGATAGTTATAAAACATATGTACATAGTTCGAAAAATTCTAAAATCCTTTCTAAAAGTAATGAAAAAAGACTTCAAATGAATGAACATTATTTTTTTGACATCTCAGCAAAGATGAATAAAAAATATGGAAGTCTGGATATTTACAGGGCTTATGTATTGGCTAGTTAAGTGATCACTTCAAACGTGTGCAACATTCACCATTCTACCCAAATATACAAACTTATGCAAAAAATGCAAATACATACATTTATTTCATTGATGAAGAAGAATATAAAACACTGGGTATTTACAGGGCTAAAATTGATAGATATTACCACTAAGTGACCGCTGAATCAATTATTAAAATGATATTAAATAAATTTAAGGGTGAAAAATCATTAATATACATATTATTTATTATTATTTTTTTTTTTTGACATCTCATCAAAGATGAAGAAGAATATGGAAGTCTGGGCATTTACGGGGCTGACGACTCGTCAGCCCCGTAAATGCCCAGACTTCCATATTCTTCTTCATCTTTGATGAGATGTCAAAAAATAATATGAAAATAACTCCTGTAATTGGAGATAATCCAGATTTTGTGAACAAGTATTTCGACACACTCAAAATGTTGTACATTAATATACATTTTGACCCATCTGGAAATCGAACCCGGGACCTCTAGTATGACAATTAATAAAATAATAATAAAACCCTTATCCGCACCCCAATGGTGCCTAGGGCACTGCGTCATATAAACGCAGTGTTATATTGATCGTTTACACATGAAGGAAAGGTGATCAGCCCTCCGCTTCAGGTACCAGTCCAGGGTAATATTGAATAAATATGACAGTGAAAAAATCACTTATATTTATTTTACCCCCCTTGGGAATCGAACCCGGGACCTCCAGAACGGTAGCCGAGCGTGCCATTACACTAGGGAGGCGGACTAACATGACAATTAGGTTCAGGTTATTGAATTGAATCGTTTAATACGGTTTCAAAATTGAATCGTTTAATAAGGTTTCTATTTTTTAGGCTAGAATTGCATTTTTTTATATTGCTTATTATATACTACATAGGTTTATAAATCAATTGGTGAATTTTTGTTTCTTCTAGCTAAAACATGTACCAAAGAGGTTCGAAAAGCTTACAAACTTTAAAAATACACTAATTAACTTCCTGAATATAAAATACCCTGCTCCAATAAAGTAAGAGTAGACTAGTTTCTCAATTGAATAAACTGAAAGGGGAATTTCGAAACTTATAGCGCAGTGTTCATAAACCAAGTGGAATTAGGGTTAAACATATAATTTTTTTTGTTCAATAGCGTTATAAACTTATTAACTTCATGCATATAAAATTGCCAGTATCAGTAAAATAAGTGTAGAATAGTTATTTATAAATTTGGGGTTTAATTTGTAGAACTCTATTTTAATTTATGTATTAAATGTTAAATCAAACACCAATTTTTGGAGTCTACTAAGTTGTATTTTACTGTTGAAAAACATATTAAAAATAAATTTATGACAATTGTTTAGCCCAATTATGGCGTTTTCAAACGAACATTCGTTTTAAGCGCCACAACTAGGCGAAACAATTGTTTAAAAAAATGTGTTTTTTGACAGTAAAATACAACTTAGTAGACTCAAAAAATCAGTCTTAAATTTAACATTTAATTCATAAATGTAGACTAGTTTCTCAATTGAATATCCTGAAAGGGGAATTTCGAAACTTTCAGCGCGGTGTTCATAAACCAAGTCGAATAAGGGTTTTAAAATTTCCTGAAAATGTTTACTTTGTAATGAAACAACGCTGCAATGGGAGGAAATCCAGCCACTGCCGCACAGGGAGTCCCAGAAGCGAGGCTAATTTGGAGCGGTAATCAATATTTACATATTCCATTTTGAAATATGCTCGCCGGGTGTTCCGCAAGGAACGCAGGTGTGCCCGCTTTGCGAGAATTATGGAGTGACACGGGGAACTTTCTCTGGAATTAGGGGGTGATTTTGTTAGCCATTATCGTGGCTGGATGATAATCAAGTGTTCGTGAGGGGACCCTGGAATAAATTACTCTTATTACTTTGAAAAAGGTACCTGTCACACAATGAACGCTTGAGATCGATGAAATTTTTTACAACATTTTTAGTGTGTCCGAATACTTCTCAAATCTGAATTATCTCCACTTAGTAGTTATTTTTTACATCATTCACACTGTTCCTAGTATTAATTCTCCTTTTTATATAATTTTTATTCCTTCCATCCCTTCAAAACATATTTGTCAAATATAGGAAATTATCCACCTATTCCTAAATTTTCCTATTTACTTCCATTTTTACCCAGACCTACATTCATCTCTTTCAAAAACCAGACTTTGGATTTGTCAACATTCATAAGTAAACCACTTTCCTTGCACACATTATACACCTTTGTCACCAACGCCTACAGGTCTTCTCTACTATCGGCAAGAAGCATAGAGTCGTCAGCATACAAAAGGCAGCAGACAGTCAAATCGATCATTTCAACTCCATCCGTATAGTTGCATATATAAAAAAGTACATTTTAACATCTCAACATAGATGAAGAAGAATATGGGGAATTTACACGGCTTATGACTTATCATAGGCTGGTTAATATATCACTTTACACATACAACATTAAACCAGTTCTACCCATGATTGATAACCATACTACTAAATTTTCTGGAATTTCGTTATATATTGCTCAATCTTGTGAAACAGTTCACAACAGGTAATAAAATTTTAGCCTATTACACAGCTATTTTTATTTATTTATTATAAAAAAGCTATTGTTTTGGTTGCCTTTCTTACTTTTTGATATGACTCATTTAAATTTCATTCAAAAGCTTGAAAGTTTTGTAAACAGGGGTAAATTTTATATATTTTGCAAAAAAAAACATTCGTAATGGTAAAATTGGGATTCAAGGAATAAACGCCATAAACTTAACGGCGATGTGAAGAACTTAAAACTACGTGCCACACTTACCGATATCCCCTATTTCATTTCACCCTTTTATAAGCATTTAATATCAGATAAAAACAGCTTCCTGATCACATAAGAATTTTTCTCACATGTAACCCATACCGCGCGATGCTGTTAGGGAATGGGAATAGAAAAGATACGACTAGGAGGCTCTTTATGATATTGAATTTTAAATGACCGCAGGGTGTAAGATTTTTTAAGTTCCTAAAGTTACCCCTTGCGACGTTGCCATTCAAGTGCACACCTTAAAAAGCGTAGGTCTTTTGTGATATTCGGCTAGATATTTTTTATAGCATATTTTTTGAACTATTGGAACCTTTTTGGCTTTGTTGTGTGCGATATCTTTTTTATAGCGATCGGTTTATTGCTGTGTTGATACTGAGTAATATATTTTATGGAAGGGCATAAAGTTACGAATAATTCTTCCTTTATTTCATGTTATATTTCGAGATTAATTTATGATATCCATTTGTATTTTCATGCGAAACTTTTGGTTAATAATATTTGCATATTTGTTTGCATGAATAATATTTTAAAAGCAGAAAAACAGGCGGTTGATCAATGATTGATAATTAATTTTTTGATGGATACAATCTATTTTATGATGAAATATGAAATAATTTACAATTCCATTTGTAATTTGAAAAACGGTTTTATTAAGGGTGAGAGATAAAATCAAATCAATATCATGATTTTAGACACATAAAAATATTGCTATGTTATTGTAGGAAATATTTGTTGGTATAATGCGATTTTAAATAGTATTGAGAACTAAAAGATAAAGAGATAAATTAGTTAGTAAATAGTTCTCAAATACCCACAATGTTAATTAAATAACTTGCATTTTTCCGGAAAGTGAACTCAGAAATGGATATTAAACTGATGACCAAATTATTAACGGGGTCCAAAATATTTACCACGTTAATTAAATTACTTGCATTTTCCGGAAACTCTAAACAAGGTTCCTATATTTATCGTTCATCAAAATTGGTCGACAAAGAATTTGGGAATTTTGATATGTTCTACTCGACATTGTCAGTACTGCGATCGTGTACATAGTAGCTGAGCTTTGATCTTTCCCTTTTCCCCTTTTCCTTCAATTTTCCCGACGTATGTGAAATTTTGTAAATGGATTGTCATTGTTTTTTTTTGTTACGCATTATTGTAAATGTATTTATGTAATGTACGTGACTGAAAATGGGAGCCTTCGAAAGGAATTGGGAGTGCGCTTAGGACTCGCAGGGTCCGCATTTCATAGTATCAAAGCTGTCTGGAGATCAGATTTATACTCGGTGAAGACCAAATGCCACCTATACAATGCCTGCATTGCTCCTGTTCTCTTACACGGCTGTAAAACATGGCACCTTACAAGAGCCTAGAGGAGCCGTGTACTGAACTTTGAGAATAGGTGTTTGCGGAGAATTTTTGGCGTGCGGTGGTTTGACTTTGTGAGGAATGAAGGGATAAGGCGTAGGACGCAGCAAATCTTGGTCACAACTGTCGTCAAGAAAAGGCGGTTCAGTTGTCTAGGCCATGTACTCCACATGCCTACTGAGAGCCTTATCAAGCTTGCCTCTTTTACAAGGCATCAGGTTCGCGCCGCCCAGGACGACCACTGCTGACAATTCGTCGGCAGTTTTCGTTAGAACTTTGGGACGCGGATATGGTATTTTTTTAACCATAAATGTATGTAACTGTTCTGTTTAATTTCCGAAAAAATAAATAAAGCGTCTAGACTGACCTTTCCGCTCTTGACGTTCTCGGCGCAGCGCGCGCCGTAGTGCGGCGGCATGCCGAGCGCGAGGTCGAGCCAGGCGCGCACGGCGGGCGCGCGCCAGCGCTCCAGGGGAAGCGACGCCGCCTCGCGCAGGGCCGCCTCGGCGCTCACGGACCACTGCGCTCGCGGTTCGTACAGCGACTCTAGGGGAAGAAGAACAATAATCACATAAATATATATATATTTATATATATATATATATATATATATATATATATATATATATATATATATATATATATATATATATATATATATATATATATATATGTATATTTTTTTTTTATATATATATATAGTAGACAGTAGAATTCCATATTGAATTATTGGGTAATATATCCAAAATTAAACACGGTTATTCGATTGAATTATACTTTTATTTACATATATATGTGACGCGTTTCGTCTTATTATGTGAGTGTTAGAGTGTTTGATAATGTCTTAATAGGATGAAACGCGTCATAAATTATCATATAAATGTAAATAAAGGTAGAATTCAATCCAATAACCGTGTTTAATTTAAGATATATTACCCTACAATTCGAAATGTATACCCACACACAGGTCATACCTTTGTGGGATTTTTTTTTTTGTATTAATATACAATAATATATTTGTTTGTACTTGTAATTATATTGTAACATATTGTGAAATGCAAAAGAATTTAAAATAAAGGAAAAAAAAGAAAAATCTTCTACAAACTATAAACCATGCCAACTCTTTCAATGGATATTTTGATCGTAATAATTACGATAAACGAGTAAATGAAATGGGTACGATAGAATACGAGTAGTTGGTTTGAGCTTTAAAGCTGCATCCAAGTTTAGAGCCGAAACAAAACTTCCACAGCACTACAAGTAGTGACTTACCATTCAGACGGGAGCTTTGCATTTCTGGATAAAAGCAAAGTTTACGTGAAAATCTCAAATTACCGCAGCAAAGGCCACCGGACGACTGTGCGTGTGATGAATTTATTACTCCAACTTCACATACGTAATAGGGAATGTTTCAAAAGCAAATTTACAGCAACCCGGGCCATGTACAACTTTAATCTGACGCCGGACCTTATCGCATATATCTACTACACGTTTGGTACAGTGTGCTATACATAGATGTCTCTAGTGAACTCTCGCATACTGTGTTTCGAGTTTGATCAATGTATCTAGAAGTTTTAGTAATTTGAGTAGAGTGGTTAATAAATACAAGATTAAATATAATAAATACAAGAATACAAGGAAACCGGTAGACATTATGTAAAATCTCGGTGAGTGGTTATATACTAATATTATTAACATTTTTGTAAAAATGACTAACCACAAAGTAAACGCTTTAAATATTAAAAATATTGAGAATAAATACAAGATTAATCAATACAATTTATATTTAACATCTCAACATAGATGAAGAAGAATATGGAAGTCTGGGCATTTACGGGGCTTACGACGGTCAAAGGATGGTTTAAAAGATCACTCGTAACATTCAATAATTCTACTTATGATTGACAACCACAATACTCAAATTCTTGGAACTTCTAAATATGTAGGTATATTGTTCAAATTCGAAACATAGTTTTTGAATCACTAGAATTTCATTAGAGACATCTATGGTGAGATTAATGAAGCTTTTTATTGAGCAAACCTCTTTAATTTGTGTGTGAGGTCCGAATCCTGTATTATAATCACATACATGAGAAATGCCAGAAAATGTCCTTTCATTTTATAATTTGACAAGTTCATTTATTTACAACATTTTCAGTGTGTCCGAATCTGGATTATCTCCATTTATAGGAGTTATTTTTATAATTAATTTTAGACTTCTCAACATAGATGAAGAAGAATAACAATATAATAATAGAATATTCTTTATCATATATGCTGAGATGTCAAAATATAATATACAAAAAAATAACCACAATTGGAGATAATTCAAATATGTGAACACGTATTTAAACACGCACAAAATGTTGAACATATTACTTTTAATAAATCTATTAAAAAAACCCGGAAAATGAATAATTTCGTATGGCTAAGGCAGTTTTAGATATCATATCGAGGTATCTTTTTGGAGTCGTTCCGTATAGCAAGAAGTTGGCAGGAAGGTTAGTGTATATCCATACACTAACCTTCCCAGTCCCAGTCCTGGCTTCCTGTTTATGGATTAATCTCGCCCCGGAATATTCTGGCTATTTGTTCCGAACTGAAATGTTTTCCCTGAGGCATACACAGTTAACACACATAACTTGTTTATGAATATGTAAAAAATAAGACATGACGTTGTTATTATGAAGCGTGTTTGATATATTTGTTGGTAATTAAATATAATGTAGTAATTAAAAATAAATATTAAACAAGTAAATTTAATAAAAAAATTGTTTAAAAAAATAACGTAAAAATGATATTCATTCAAACCCTTAATAGCACCCCAATGGTGCATAGGACCCTACATCATATAAACGCAGTGTTATCTTGATCGTAAACGCATGAAGGAAAGGTGATCAGCCCTCCGCTTCAGGTGCCGGTCCAGGGTAATATTGAATAAATATTACAGTGAAAAAATCACTTATATTTATTTGACCCTCCTGGGAATCGACCTATCTTGTCTAATCGACGTTCTAGAGGTTGTAGTGGTTGCTGGTGGCGTAGTGGAAGGAGCCGTCAACCAGCAGTTCCTGATACTTCGTTACATAATTTAAATTCATTTACAAAAAATGCAAATCTATTATAACTTTATATAAAATCGTGCTCTCAATACAAAAAAAAACCTTTTAAAAATATTTTTAATATCATACAATACTTAAATTCACTCAAATTAAATTAATTTCTTAATAAAATTATATAAAATCATGGTTATCAACTCCTGCCTTGTTTTATATATAACATAACAATTTGTATAGCCTCCCACCAGTCTGATGATGTCGGTAACGACGAAACCCGGTCGCTGGTCAAATAAAAATAAAGTGGAAAAGCTAAAAATATTGGTTTTAATCGATGAATATAAGGTTTAAAAAAAATGGTTTAGTACAATATATTTAACAAAGGAAATCTCAATATATGATTTCCATTGATATTTCTCTCTCAAAGAGTAGAGATGAGAATACGTACACGTATATTGTATTACGTTGTGTTCAGTACGGGTGAGCTACGTATTACGTAAACGTACATGCAGATAGTTAAGTAAATATACGTCTGTAAGGCCATCTTGGAAATCTTGGATATGGGTCAGCCGGTTCACCCTTGTGCTATAAAAGATATATTACGAAACATTTTTTAATCTTCCCCTCGTATAACATCTGGTGACCAAATTAAGGGTAAGAAAAATATACATTTTCCACGAAATTTTATATCATTATAGAAAAATACATTATCTACAATATTTGTAAGTAAAAAGATCGTTTTGCATAGGATATTTGAAATTAAAATATTACGTTTTGAATAACATATTATGAATGTTTGAAATATATATATTTTTGGTTTTAAGTAGACTTTCTGTAAATGAAAAGTTTTTGAAGGATATTCGAATACTCGTGAAAGGACTTTAATGTAATTAAGTATTAAAGTATTTCTACAAACTTTTACCATCTTTCAAATCGAAAGAAATTATTGATTTCAGGACCCTACTTTGAATATCTAATCTTGAATTCGTGCGATATTTAATATTTTTGAATTTTTACATTATATAAAATTGGTTAGCCATGGAATTCATTTAAAGAAATTGTTACTAAGTTTGATTTATTAATTTGATTATTTGAATTCAATTATATTATTTGTCGATCAAAAAAAAGATGTTCATAAGATCACTTTTTGGGTTTATTAATGCTAACATGACTAGTTTCGAGAACTACAGATGTTCTTATCAACAACTAAAAATACTCGCTGAGAACCAGTAAATAAATAATCTTTGTACTGAAAGAGGTGGGTAGGGTATAACTAGAAAAGTATGCATTAAAAAAAGTAATCAAGGTAATCATAAATTTACTTGTGTACAACGTAATTTTTGCACATAGAAATGAAAAACTTGGAACAAATTGGAAAGAAATAAAAACCGGGAAAAAGTAATGACTACCATCCCAATTGGTAACTGAAAAAGTAACAGTTGGGGCGTTTGTCCACTACACGGAATTTTACCATTCGGCACGTTAGTTAGTATATAAAACGGATGATTTGCTTGGATTGGCTTATGCCATTGTCCATCTTTCTTCGGATCGGAGATCTTGATCGGTGCGTGAACACGTTGCGCGTAAATTCGATCACGATAAACTGACGTAGTCACTTTCATTTTTCAAAACCGGACTGCCGGACGGTAAAATTCCATGCATTCCACACGCAGCTTTACCCATTAATCCCATGTCTATAAAAACATATCTATAATAGTTACGAATAGTAGCTAGAGGTAAATAGGCGAGAAAACACCCCAAGTGGCCGTATTCTGATAATACCGTAATAATATTCGTAAGGTAATCATTTGAAGCAGCTCGTATACGAATCTCTTATATGTGTGTAGTTTGCAACAACGCTGAGCTGTGCTGGAACTTTAATAGCATATTGCTTAGCAATTTCAGCGGCTTTCCGCTGCATACATGGTAAGCAAATTAGCTAAAGCTTAAGCTAAGTACCAGTGTATGTAATACCAAAATGTGCTATAGTGCAATCGTTTTGTCTTGCTGAAGGAAATAATTAAATTTTGCATGTAATATATTACAGGTCTCTCACATATTGTCAGTCTCATAGCGTAGTGGTTACTGCGTTTGGATACCATTCTAGAGGCCCCAGATTGAACCCGAAAAAAAACCTTTAATATATTGCTATTAAATAATTTTAAAATTTCTTCTTTGCGCCATTTTGAGTGTGTCCGAATACTTGTTCACGTGTTTTCAGGCGTTTCCCAGTATGTAAAAAAATCCAGGTTTTAGATCTTTAATACAAATAAAGGGGGCCCTGCGAAATTAAAGCTTTCTCAATCCGAACATAGCTGGCTGTTGTGAACTTATATGAACTGCCTCATAAAATTGATTATATATCGCTCTCTCCTTTCAACAACGTCATATATAAAAAATCGTCGATTTTCGGTTGTGCCTGTTTTCGGAATGCCCAGAAAATGCACTATATCCCAGCAATAGCGGCATACTTTGAACTTTTAATTTACCCGCTACAGGGCAGAAAGCGTTGTTTTTGCATTTTGAAGAAAAGGTATTATTCAATTATTTTTTTACATATTCTAAATATTTTTTAAATGGAGAAAAAAAATTCAGATTTTACCTACAAATATTTGTTGCGCAGTAAAAAGTTCAATAAGTGGCTTGATATTTATTTTAAATACATTTTACGATATTTTTAAACATTAAAAACGATCTCCTGAAAAATCAAGTTAAATGACGTTGATGAAAGGAGTGATCAATATGTACTGTGACATGACATTGATCATATATCTAAGAGTCGAGTAGTGTGATTGTCGAAAATGGGTAGAATGTTGTATGTTGCATGTGTGCAAAGTGATTTTAGTTTTATCTTATACTACTAATAATACTACTACTACCACGATCACGCCGTTTCCCCGCAGGGGTCGGCAGAAAGTATGGAACGCCAAACTCTTCTGTCGTGACATACACTCCTCGCCTCCTTCACATCCATACATCTAGCCATACGTGGCCACCGATTACGCAGACTTTCGACACCGCCAGATTTTAAGTTCTAAATGATCTGATCAAGCCAAGTCTTTTTCGGTCGTCCTCGTTCTGTTTTCCCTCTCACATTCCTAATTTTTAAATCAAATTGGTGCAAAAAATAATTCTTATAAAAAATCTATAATACTTACAACAATCGTAATCCAACTCAATTATTTAACCAGAAATGAGATATTAAATAAAGGCAGAATTTTCACAATGAAAACTTAGGATGCCGCCGCATGGTTTCATTCTCATTGTTTCAACAAACTAGCAAGAAACACGCTTGGAATTGTGGTGTAAATTGGAGAACAAAGGTGCATTTATGAGCATCTCGTGCCACACACAGAACTTTGAAAGAAAATGCATTTTCGCAAATTTATAATTCAAAACTAAAATATCTTGTCTGCTTCGTGCTTTACGATGGCTTAATACGAAATAGAAAGATATTTTGGAATTATGGATTTTGGAAATATGTATTTCAAATTCCCCTATATTCATGAAACTTGCCTTCTGCCCCATGTCGGCCAAACAGAGAGCGGGGATAGGTCAAAAATTAAGATGACGTCATTATCAGTTTGTATTTCGTGTTTTTTTTATAATGAAAAATTCTAAAAAATTGACAAATTCTCTATTTCATAAAATTTTCTCTAAAGATAGACAAATCTTTTAAACAAAAATGTTACCAGGAGAATTTTGCATTTTTTGGAAAATCCACTTACTTGGATCTGGCGGATCTGGTGGATCAATTGTTCTTTTAAATAAATGTATACAATTTATGTGAATAAAAAAAAAACAATTTATTGAACGCATATCAAACTACATTCTGAGTGAAATATTGTTTAAATGTGCCACAAATAATTTTAGGCTATTATTTTTAAAACTGCCTCAAGTTAATAAGCGTAATAAATATTCATCATAAAACGAAAATTAAAAAGCTTATGATTTAATGCAACGTATTTACTTAAAGAATATAATTTATTTCGAGGCATAAACATGCGAATGAAATAATTGAACATTAATCCTTAAAAAGTTGGGAATAATAAATAATAAATTATGTATCAGTTGTGATGCCCATAAATTTGTGTACTTTTGTGAAACTGGTTTGGTTTTCATGATTGTATTTCATGGCAAAACCTAATTGAAGCACGTTATGAATACATAATTAACCAACCAAACTTTCGTTTTATGAACGGAATACATTTTATTATTTCAGTGAATAAGTCCCTTTGAACTGGCAACGTGGCGGAAGTATGGCAACGTGGCGTATTGAAAATTCCATAGATAATTTTAAAATAATCTTTTGTCTATTCGTTATTGGAAAATCGAAACACCTTTTAAATATTGTGAGTAGGGTACTTACCCAAAAGTCAAAGAACTTAAAAATATATTTAACATGGATCTAAAATCAATAGTTTCTTGAAATATTACGTTAAATATTTTTTGAGGAAATTCTACTTAGGAAAAAATTCGAGCCATATACGAATTTGTCTGCACTGACATTTATCTACGTTTTCAAAGAAAAAACACGTAATTGAAAAATATATTAAGAATTAGGATATTATAAACAAAATATTCTGTCTACCTTCTTGTTTATATTTGATCCTATGACGAAAAGACCAAATTGAAAGTAATCAGAGAGGAATTTGATACAGTGCATTATGCACTATGCATTGCATTGCAGGAGGCTATGTTTAAGACATCAAGTTTTATTTATTATAACAAACTCACCGCATTCTTGAGCCTGCGTCTTGGCCCTGTGCCTGGATCTAGCGAACACTCTGGATATGGAGCCCCACGCGGAAGGTCCTCGGGGCCCCCTGGCGCCCCCCTGGCCTCCCTGACCGGGCCCCTGAAGGGCGGAGCACCCGCTGCGGCCGCGGGTGCGCTGTGGAGGCTCGCGCTCTCCCAAACCGCTCAGCTGTTCAACAGACCTAGAAAAAAATTGCTTTGAAAGAGAGGTCTGTCAGGAAGACAAGATGCTTCTATGTCAGATTTTTGCACTGTTCTGTGTCTGTCTGTTGTGCTAGTCAAGGCAGTGGAGGCGTCTGTGTACCGGTCAATGTCAAGTCGGAATCGGATCTATCTGACGAACTGAACTAACTAACTACTAATTAATCCCTTTCATCTGGGCAATTCTAAAAAAAATGGTAGTGGTTTTATAAACTTGTATTTATTTAGATTAGCAGTGACAGGATACTGAAAGTTTTTAATTTTAAATTCACAGTAAAATCGGGATTTAATTTTGTTTTACATTTTCTATAAATTTTGCAACTTTAATAAAAAATGTAAGAGAAGGTCTGTCAGGAAGCCAAGATGCTTCTGTATCAGATCTGGAAATGCGGTTGGACAGCTTTCAATGTATGAGATCCAGGAATTCGTTTGGGATGGCTTTCAATGTATGATATCCAGGAAAACGGTTAGGATAGCTTTCAATGTTCAATAGACCTGTGACAGACATTCAGCTGATGTAAGTGAAGGAAAAACGGGTTTATTCTATCTTTGAAACGAATCCAAAATCTCGTTTATTCCAACTGTGAGGTGTCGGATCGTGGTCCCGTGGTTAGTGTCGCAGACTCATGAATCAGAGTTTTTGGGTTCAAACCACAATTTGATACCCATTTTTCATAATGAGGCGCTTAGGCTCACAAAAATTATTAAAAAATCACAAATATTTTTCTTAAAAAAAAACTGTTTAAATAAACAAATATGCAACAAAAGAGAGCTAACTTTATTTTTTCTATTGTTTTTAACATTTCAACGTAGATGAAGAAGAATATGTTAGTCTGGGCTTTTACGGGGCTTACGACCTTCATAGGATGGTCACTTTACACACGTGTAACATTCACCAATTCTACCCATGATTGACAACCACACTACTCATATTCTTGGAACATATATCTACTCATGTATTGTTAAGATTCAATAACATTGTGCTTCAATTCACTAGAATTTCACTAGTGACATCTATGGTGAGATGAAAGAAGTTCTTTCATCTTTTCGTCGGGTACGTCTCGAAACCGTTACACAAAAAATCTCTGTGAGTGGTTATATACTAATATTACTACATTTATGTAAAATATAAAAAAAATATATAAAGCAAAATGACTAACCATAAAGTAAATGCTTTAAATATTAAAAATATTGAGTATATAAAAGCAAACAGTTGTAAAAGTTGAATTAATTATTTAAAAAAATAATTTCAGGGTCTAGACGGCAAACAGATTGCTCGTGAAACTTTAATTTCGCTTTCCGGTAAGGATCGGCGTCGCGCACAGTTTATTGGCTAAAAAAGGCCGGAAACCTCCACATTTTAATCAGGAAAAGTGTTGCCAGTACATGGCCGTCAAAAAACCGGAAATATTCCACACTGGATTACCCGCCCGACGGGAGTATTAGCGGGTAATATGGGGAACGACAAAATGGGGGTTGGATTCAAAGCAAAAATGTTACAAAGGGATTTCTGTCGGAATAATAGTGAAAAGGGTACCTAATTTCATGTTTCGCGGAAGGAAATTAATGGGAATTATAAAGAAAACGAATGAGAATTATATAAACGATAAATGAGAATAATCGTTTTACTAGAATGGTTGATAAATGATTGTTTTTTTATGTATTGTGCTCATTCTTTGTGGCATAACATATGTGATAAATATTCCAAAATATATTTTTTAACCACTTTTATTTTTGTAATATTTTTCAAACCGGTTGCGGCAAATATCTTATCTTCTGAGAGATCAGTATCTATCTATCCCCGAAGAGGGTAAGATATTTGTCGAAATCGTTTGAAAAAACTCTAATGTATGGGAGTGAAACATGGAGTTGGCAAAAGAAGGATGAAAGTAAACTGAGTGCAGCCGAAATGCGATCTCTCAGAAGAATGTGCGACAAAACGATGTATGAAAGATGTTCGAATAAGGAAATAAGGAAGAAATAGATAAGCATTATCGATAAAATTAAGAAAGGTGTGTTGAGATGGTTTGGACATGTAGAACGAATGAGTGAGGAAAGAACGGTAAAACAAATTTATGAGGCGAATGTAATTGGGAAAACGAGCAGAGGAAGACCGAGAAAAACTTGGCACGATCGGGTATGCCGAATACTTGAAAGTGGTCAGGTTAGGAGTCGAAACAATCGGCGGGTATGTATGAGGAGATGCATGAACGTGGAAGAGGCGAAGAATGTTTGTAAAGACAGAGTGGTGTGGCGTTCTATTCTCTCTGCCTACCCCTGCGGTGAAGCGGCGTGATGGTTAGTTAGTTAGTTAGTCTGAAAAATAAGTACTAAAATGAAAGTGATTGAAAACAAAGTTTGTGTTGCAAAGTTTTATGCAATGATTGTGTAATCGAATATTTTGAACACAATTGAAAATGCGAAGAAATTTAATCAAATTTATGAATAAAAATCTTAATGTTAGTTTGTTAAAAAACTCAAATCTCGCAATGTCTGCCCAATGCCTATTTAGTTTGGCAACACGATCTATAACATGGACAACCTTTGTCTAGCGTCTGATTACCCTATTTCTGATTCTATATCTCAGACTTATGCCCAGCATTGGTTTTAGTGACATTTACCAAGTAAAATTGAAATTAACACCAGATAACTAACCATTCGTCCACGCGACGACGCCCTCTCCGAGAAAGTCAAGTGCGCTTACTTCCCCCCGCCCTGCACCGACCACGCTTTGTTTCCTTCCTGATTGGTGCGAATAGTTCATGGGTTACGCGATTGCAATCACACCATAATTAGGAGGTGAACTACGGCCACATCGTCGTCCGGTTGACTAAAGTTTACGTACTACGTTAGTTGTTATGTATTATATAGTAAAGTTATATATTATTATGACATCAAGGTCACGATAAAACATTTTCTTGGTGAATCTTCAGACCCTGAATTCTGTGACTAATGTGCGCAAAATCAGTTATTTATGTCAATCAAAGGCTCGTAGGATGACAAAACATCGATGCATGAAATGCAAAAATGCCATATGTGGATCGCACAATATTGACATATGTAGTAGCTGTGCAGAATAGTGATGTATTGTTATGTGTCTTTTACATTAATTCCTAATAAACCAAACTTAAGTGTCACGTAACCAGTTCTTATTTTCAATAAATACTTTATTTATTGTTCCGGCATTAACTTTGTGGTAAGACATGTTACAATGATTAAAGAAAACACTTGTTTTTTACCACTTGAGTTTTATTAAAGACTACATGTTTCAGAAGTTAAACTTCCATCATTCAGGTCTGTATAATAACAGTTATTATACAGACCTGAATGATGGAAGTTTAACTTCTGAAACATGTAGTCTTTAATAAAACTCAAGTGGTAAAAAACAAGTGTTTTCTTTAATCATTCAATAAATACTTTTCATAATTTTCACGTTTTTAATTGCGGAGTCCCACGCGAAAGTTTAGTTACTATGTATCTACAAAAATAGTTAAGTTATCTAGGTTATTAAAAATGTGTTTTGGTTGGAGCCCGAACTAAAACACTTTCCAATCAATATATTATTAAAATTCGCTGAAAAATCTGAGTAACGCAAGCTTCGGGAAAGCTTTAATTTGCGGTTATTCTCTGTATAGGGAGGTAGCATGCCATTGTTGTAAATATACATATACACACTCCCTTGTACGTGAATATATACATGTATATAGACACATGTTAGTTCGGTACGCAAAATTGTTTGGGACCAACAGCAAAATACAATTCAACAACCGTTCGCCGGTTTGCAGAGTTGGGAAGTTGACATAAATACACCCGCGCAAAAGTTCAGACGAAAAGGGTGTTATTTAATGGAGTACCACCCTCGTACACGTATTCACTGAATGCCTAATATAATACGGAACGTATTTGTACTCGAGGTTTTTTATTCGAACAAGCTATTTAAAGTGAAATAAATTCTTTAAGATTTATTTGCATAGGGTAAAAAAAACTGTTACCTACATATATCGTTTAACATATTTTATATGTATGTATGTTTATTTCATATAATATATATATATATATATATATATATATATATATATATATATATATATATATATATATATATATATATATATATATATATATATATATATATATATATATATATATATATATATATATATATATATATATATAAATATATATATATATATATATATATATATATATATATATATATATATATATATATATATATATATATATATATATATATATATATATATATACATATATTTATTTATATACATATATATAAATATCTATATATATATATACATATATACACGGCGCTTCCCAGGGGTAGGCAGAGAGAATCGAAATAATAACAATTATAAAATGGTTTCCATTGTGAATGAATAATTTGTTGATAATAATTTACAATTAATAATAATTAACAACTAATAAATACACAGTAAATGATTTTCCTTAAAGTCCGTTATTAAATATGTTTCCAATCATCCCTGATCCCTTTTGACTTTGACTGCCAATCAACAACAAAAAAATAAAGCCACTTGAGATCTACCTAAGCTTATTTCCCTAACCGTCAAAATATTTTGAATATAGTTAAGTAGATAGTGTTTTCATATTAATCAGTCTTGATAAAGAAGCGGTTAGCTTCGAAACATTATAATTCAGTTATAATTAAATATTTATAGTGATTTAAAAAAAAGTTACATTTTAATTATAAAATGTAAAATCACAAAGTTAGTGCTTCAAATATTAATTATAATTTATTGATAACTCTTGTTTTTATTGAATAAAAAAAATAAAATAAAAACTTTCTTACATTGTTTCATATTAAATGCTATTTTTTACGTATAATTATTGCTTTGATACTTTGATTGTAGAAATAATGTTGACCAATTGGGGTTATTCTCGTTAATGGTCATTTACCTGTTTAATTCTTCCCTGTATTTTCATCTTATAAAAAAATAATAATGAAAATTTACGGGAATTTCTAATGTTATTTATTTGTGTAGAAAAAATATTCTCAAAAATTGTGTACCATTTGAAATTGTTTTTATAGAATAAGAGATTTATAATTTACCTCGATAGGACGCTGTTGTCAATGGATCTGAAGGGGTTTGTATTGTGCGGGGAAAGGGTGGGACTGCAGTCCTTAGGGGTGGCAGATTGATCTGTAATAAGAGGAAATTTTAAAATATTAGAACATGATACAAAAACAATTCAATTACCTAGTCGTACTACCACAAATAGTGAAAGAGTAATGATATCGTAATTGTTTCAGACAAAAATGTAGGAAACAATAATAAATATTTAATACAACCCATACAAAATATAATATTTATTCATAAAAATGAACACGCTAACCATTAAGTCACGGAGGCAGGCTGTCTTTTTTGTATTCAGATTAAAAAAAAACCCTTATCCGCACCCAATGGTGCATAGGGCACTGCGTCATATAAACGCAGTGTTATCTTGATCGTTTACACATGAAGGAAAGGTGATCAGCCTTACGCTTCAGGTACCAATCCAGGGTAATATTGAATAAATATTACAGTGAAAAAATCACTTATAATTTATTTTACCCCCCTTGGGAATCGAACCCGGGACTTCCAGAACGGTGGCCGAGCGTGCTGACCATTACACAAAATAATAATAATAATAATAATATATTATACAATGCAAAAGAATTTAAAATGAAGAAAAAAGTGTTTTGAATTTTTATACGCGAACTGATCAAAACATATAACAAATTACCTTTATAATTAAAGATTTCCTACACGCTGTGTAAGAGCGTTAGAAATTACGAGAGAAAGTTAGTGCTCGGAGAGAAGTTACAAGGAAGTTTTATTAGGAATGAGTCCACAATGCGTAGCGGAACTCGGAACACCATAATACATACTCCCATTCAACTTCTTCACACAATCTCGTATGTCTCCTTCCCGCTTAGCACAACCTTCCAAGCGGATATTCCTTTAATTCCCACATCAGTATCTGCGACTACAGGGTGTGCATTTTATTCCACACAATACAATTCAAGAAATAATGTTTATGAAAAAAATTTAGCTTTCTTAAGTAGCGGTTAGATATTAAGTACTCAACCCTTAAAAAAGCTAGAACTAACTTTTATTCAAGTTTTGTACTGAAAATTCTCAGTAAAACTACATTTTATATAATAAAATAAAAACTATATAGTTTTTTCCACATACATTTTATTTGGCCAGTGACTTGGTTTTTTTGTTACCGACATCACCAGTCTGATGATGTCAGTTACGACGTTACAAGGTCACTGGTCAAATAAAATTTATGTGGAATAAAACTATTTACTGTTATGTAAAACATGTTGTTTTATTTAATTTAAAAAAATTGTATGTTTCCAAATAAACACTTCAACCTCACAAAATGCCAATTTCAGCATAAATATCATCAACATGTAACTGGTTAGAATAAAAAAAAAACACGCAATATTAAATATGTAGGTATACAAATAGACAAAAACTTAAAATAGAATTTGCAAACTAAAAATACAACACTTATCAAAATATATTTATTATTTTTATAAATAAGTCAACAAAGATAGTGAAGAATAAGAAAGTTAAAGTATTTACAGGGCTAACGATCTGTCACAGGTTGTTTCAAGTGATCACTTTATTATTATTTTCATTTAAAGATAAATATTTATGTTTTTGTTATTGACAAAAATACTTCCATTTCATACTACTTCTGTGAGTCTTAGCGGCTAATTATTGGGATAGAGTGGGTTCGAACGCACAAACTCTGACTCAAGAGTCCGCAACATTAACTACGGAACCGCAAACCGACACACTGTATCATTTACGTTTCTTATATATATTTTTATCAGTGGGAACAAAGACAATATTAGGGGGAAGTTTTAGTCATTGTCATGCTGGTAATTATGGGTTAGTTATTATTTATATTTTTGTGAATTTCTCTTGTTTCAAAATGTATCAGTTTATAATTTTTTTACAACATTTTGAGTGTGTCCAAATACTTGTTCACAAATCTGGATTATCTCCAATTATAGCAGTTATTTTTCAGATTATTTATTGACATCTCATCAAAGATGAAGAAAAATCTGTCAGATGATGAGATGTCAAAAATTTATGAGATTTTGTTTGTTTGAATGGGTCGGAACGCATCAAAACAAGTGTCACAATAGATTTTAAGAAAGAATGGTTTTAATCACGTAGAACATAAATTAAGAATGAAAGTGTGATACATTCTGCTCAGATTTAGTACCACCTATCACTGAGGAATTATCTAACTATTTACACCCAGAATTTGCGCCACGGTTTCCCATTCTGCGCTAAGATTCCTACATTTAATCTTCTCGGAATATAATAAATTTACGGGACTAGCCGATTTTTGTACGTGAAATTACTGCGAAGAACATCAAAAGCAGCTGAACTGGTTGTTACGAGTATTAGCGTTCTGGTATTGAATTATTTACCACCGTATTAAATAACGCCCGTAATAATGAATTTCCATCTGGGTAATAATATTATTTACGTTGTCTTATTACGGAACACGTATATAAATAATGATTAATTAAATGACTAGGGGTAGAATTCGTCAGTTACAAAATAAGTACGTAAAATAAATTAATGAAGTTGTATAATATAAACCGATCTTTGTTAATCGATATGCGTCGGGTTGTGGTCCCGTGGTTAGTGTCGCGGACCCTTAAGTCTGAGTTTCTCAATTCGAATCCACTCTACCACAATTTGATACCTATTTCTAATAATGAGCCGCTTTGGCTTACAGAAATAGTATGAAATTGAAATATTTGCGTTATTAATAAAAACACAAATATTTCTCTTTATTTAAAAGAAAAAAAATGTTTTATTTATTTATAGACTTGGCAGAAATCCATTTTGATTTATATATTAAATGTTAAATCATACAATTTATTGATTCGGCATTAACTTTGTGGAATGACATGATTATTTTATTAAAATTAAACACTTGAATAATCCACTTTATCGAGTTTTATTTTTATTTACGACTAGTTTCGAAAACGACAATTGTTTTCATCTTCTGGTACAAATTAATTACAGTTTTAATTTGTACCAGAAGATGAAAACAATTGTCGTTTTCGAAACTGGTCGTAAATAAAAATAAAACTCGATAAAGTGGATTATTCAAGTGTTTAATTTTAATAAAATAAATGTTAAATCAAACACTTATTCTTTGAGTGTACTAAGTTGTATTTTATTGTTAAAAAATACACACAAAATACATTTTGTGACAATTGTTTCGCCTAGTTATCGCATTTTTAAATATTTTTATTTAACGATAAAATACATTTTAGTAGGTTAAAAAAATCAGTGTTTGATTTTAACATTTAATATATAAATTTATCTTATATTATTGATTCTGTGGGATGACATGTTAATTATTAAAAATTGAACATATTACTTATTGACATCTCAACATACATGAATATGAATATGGGAGTCTAGGCATTTACATGGCGAAGGGTGGTTTAAGTGATCACTTTACACACGTGTGACATTCACTAATTCCACCTATAATTGACAACCAAACTACTCAAATTCTTGGAACTTCTGTATATATGGTTCAATTTCGAAACAAAGTGCTTGAATCACTAGAATTTCACTAGAGACATCTATTGGCGAGATGAAATAAACTTTTTATTGAGCAGAATCTCTTTAATTTGTATGTGAGGTCTGAATCCTGGATTATAATCACTGAAAATATCATTTTAATTTTGATGTAAAAAAAATAACATGAAAAATAACTCCTTTAACTGGAGATAAGCCAAAATACGTGAGCAAATATTTGGACACATTCAATATTATTTGAAATACTTGACCATGCAAAATTTTCCTCGGTCTTTTTCTGCTTATATTACCAACCACAATCTCCCTGTAAATATGTTTTACTATTTTTCCTTCGCTCATTCGATGATTTAGAACGCTTTTAATATACAAAATACACGTTACTTAGTCTACTGGCAAAATGAATGGAAGCGTATGTCTTCGTATTCCTTGGAGGATTCAATAGCCTTCCGTGTAAGACGGTTTCCTCTTTGTACGGCTGGCGAATGTGTGCTGAACAAAATGTTTAATTTGTCATCGCCTACTCTCGACCCCCCACCCTCCCTCTAGTGCGGCGGTCGCAGGGGTAATATGAGTTCTGTCCTCAGCAATTTTTCAACGTTATTTATCGGGTAGAAGAATTTCCCGGCAAGAAATACTCGAGCGAAGAGCGTATGACCTCAGTATTGTCGCAATAAGAGAAATAATCAACTTACAGTGATGTCTCGCATTACGAATGCCTCGTTTAACGAGCGCTACGCACAACGAAATGTTCGTCTACAACATTTTTAGTGTATCCAAATACTTGATAACAAATCTGATTTTCGTCCGATATTACCCTGGACTGGTACCTGAAGCGGAAGGATGATAATTTCTCCTTCATGTGTTAATGATCAAGATAATACAGCGTTTATATGATGAAATGCCCTGTTCACCATATGGGTGCGGATAAGGGTTTGAAAAAATCTGGGATCTACACATGAGAGTTTTTTTTTTTTAATTTTTGACATCTCAAAATATCTATGTTAAGATTTTGATATCTATCAACAATGTAAAATGACTTTTTGAGTGCGCCCAAATACATGTTCACAAATTTAGGTTTCTAATTTAAGAGTTATTTTCACATTTTCACAGTCTCATCATAGATGTTAATAATGTAAAAATAATATTTTGAATATAATTTATATTTGAAGCACTAACTTTGTGATTTTCCATTTTATAATGAAAATGTAAATTTGTTTTAAAATCACTATCAAGAGTATTAATCAGTCTTGATAAAGAAGCGGTTAGCTTCGAAACCGGTAGACATTATAATTAAGTTAAAATAAAAAAAATGTGTGATTTTAAAACAAAGTTACATTTTAATTAAATAACATTTTGAGTGTGTCAAAATACACGTTCACAAATTTGGATTTCTTCACTTAAGAGCTATTTCACATTTTTTACATCTCAACATAGATGTTAACAATGTAAAAATAACATTTTGTGTGTGTCCAATTCTTGTTTAAAAATCTGGGTTTCCCCACTTAGGAGTTAAGTATTTTCACATTTTGACATCTCAATAAATATGTCAAATGTGTAAAAATAAGTCCTTAGTAGGAAAACTAAGCATTCGGACACACTTAAAATGTTGTAAATATAATAATCTGGTCAAATTATAAGCATACAAGAAAAGCAAACAAAAAATAAATCTACAACATTTTGAGTGTGTCCAAATACTTTTTCACAAAATCTGTATTACCTCTAATTAAAGGAGTTATTTTCATATTATTTTCATATCGCCAATAGATGTCTCTAGTGAAGTTCTTATGATTCAAGAATAATGTTTCAAAATTGGTTCATATATATAGAACTTCCAAGAATTTGAGTAGTGTGGTTGTCAATAATGGGTAGAATTGGTAAATGTTCCTCATGTGTAAAGGGATCACTTAAACTAGCTTATGACGATCGTCAGCCCTGTAAATGCCTAAACTTCCATATTTTTCTTCATCTTTGATGAGAAGTCAAAAAATAATATGAAAAAAAAACAAATGAATCACGTTGTCAGTTATTTCATTCATTGCGTTAATATTTTAATCATGTAGGTATAATTAACAAATGATGCAATGAAACACGTGTCACAATAGATTTTTAAAAAATCAGTAGTTTTCTCTATATAAAACTCTTATAAGAAAATAAACACTATGATTAAAAATATACATAAAATCTAGGAAGTAGTCGAACGTTAAAAAGTAAGTTATTACATTCTTGAAATTCGCTTTGTTCTCATGACTAAAAGCCCAACGGATGAAGGAATCATTTTCGTTTGAAATATCAGAAAGACGTCAAATTATTTTTCAATTACTGCCCTGTCGCCTGAGGGGCGGCGCAGATATTTCTAGAACCCAGAGGGATGTTTAATATGCAAAGCCTCAAGAGGTTAATCCGCGGTGCGACATGCCTTTAGAGCGGCAGAAGACAAACCAATTCCATTCATCTCGATCCAATTCTGCCCACACAAACAGACCTAGTGACGTCACCGTCTACCGAGAATGGAGTCCTTTGGTTCGGTTATTTCAACACCAGAGACTAGATTATATACGGTCGGATTCGTTCTCAAGGATACTAGGATTATTGATTAAAATAGAATTATTTCCAGACCATTGAACAAATTAAATACTAAGATTTCAGGATTGTATTTGATGTAAAAAATATAAGAGATTGGAATGAAATGTGATTCTAAACATAGCGCAAGTCAAAAAATATATCTATCAAAAAATTCACAATATATTTTAAGACAATTGTAACTGATTATATTTTACAACATTTTGAGTGTGTCCAAATACTTATTAACAAATCTGGATTATCTCCAATTAAAGGAGTTATTTTTCATATTATTTTTTGACATCTCATCAAAGATGAAGAAAAATATGGATAGTGAGTATGGATCTAGTGAAGTTCTAGTGATTCAAGAACAAGGTTTCTAAATTGGTTCATAAATATAGAACTTCCAAGAATTTGAGTAGTGTGGTTGTCAATAATGGGTAGAATCGGTGAATGTTAAACGTGTGTAAAGTGATCACTTAAACCAGCCTATGACGGTCGTCAGCCCCGTAAATGCCCAGACTTCCATATTCTTCTTCATCTTTGATGAGATGTTAAAAAATAATATGAAAATAACTCTTGTAATTGGAGATAATCCAGATTTTGTGAACAAGTATTTGGACACACTCAAAATGTTGCCAATAAACCTTGTTTAAATTTGGATATATTACCCAACAATACAAACGAATAATTTATTTTATCCAAAAACAGCTAAAAACGCTGGGTAAGATGCTACATATTATGGTTTCCCAAAGCTTGTCACGATAACAAAGCATTCATCACCTTATCTAACCTTCTCACTATCAACCGACGGCTTCCAGCTGCCTTTATTTGACCTGAGTAGCTCTTAAGTGATTAGCTATATCCGTTACAAGGGTCTCTCTCCAAATTCGAGACACAACCCCTAAACAGCTCTAAGGTATAAAGCTTATGATTATCTTGTACAGATGCGAATCTGTCATTTTGAAGAACATCAGCAAAAGACTATCATATCGCTCACTCCTTTCAAGAACGTCATAAATAAATAAAAAACTTGATTTTTCAGGAGAGCGTTTTAAAGTTAAATAATATAATACAATGTATTAAAAATTAATATCAAGCCACTTATTGAAGTATTTACTGTGCAACAGATATTTTTAGGTGAAACCTGAAGGTTTTTTCTCCATTTGAGAAATATTAAGTACATTTTAAAAAATAATTAAACAATACCTTTTCTTCAAATGCAAAAACAACACTTTCTGCCCTGTAGCGGGTAAATATTAAGTTAAAAATATGCCTCTTTTGCTATAGCTCTTTTGCTAGATATAGTACATTTTCTGGGCATTCCGAAAACATGCACAACTGAAAATTGACGATTTTTTATTTATGACGTTCTTGAAAGGAGTGAGCGATATAATCCTCATTAATTTTCTCTACCTTTCTTTCATCTGGGTATTCAATCTTCAATCCCAAGTAAATATTATTCCTCTTCTTCTTAAAAGCATTGATCTTTCCCTTTTCCTCTTTTCCCTCTTTCCTTCCTACCATTCCGCTTTCTAGGTATTTTCACAAATTTACAAATGTGGAATATTGAAAATTATAAATAAATACTTGTTTTTTTTTACTACTTAACTTTTCTATGATGACGACTAGTTTTGAAAAATATAGATGCTTCCATTTACAAAAAAATAATATAAACTATATTTAAACCCGTAGATGGAAGCAACTGTAACTTTCAGAACTATTCGTAACAATATATAGGTTAATTTTTTTATGGTTAACATTAAACCATTGTTAACTTTGTGGTGTGATAATTTATACTCGCCTTATCATTTATAAAAATATTTTTAAAAAATGCAATTTTGTAATTCTAATAATGTCCTTATTTTATAATACTTGTATTTTGAATTACTGTGTAACTGTTCTCCAAAATTGCCAAATAAAAATAAAAATAATGTAGCGGGTAAATTTCTGCCCTGTAGCGGGTAAATATTAAGTTAAAAATATGCCTCTTTTGCCATAGCTCTTTTGCTGGATATAGTACATTTTCTGGGCATTCCGAAAACATGCACAACTGAAAATTGACGATTTTTTATTTATGACGTTCTTGAAAGGAGTGAGCGATATAATCCTCATTAATTTTCTCTACTTTTCTTTCATGTAGGTATTCAATCTTCAATCCCAAGTAAATATTCTTCTTCTTCTTCTTCTTAAAAGCATTGATCTTTCCCTTTTCCTCTTTTCCTTCTTTCCTTCCTACCATTCCGCTTTCTAGGTATTTTCACAAATTTACAAATGTGGAATATTGAAAATTATAAATAAATACTGTTTTTTAGGTTTTCGTAGTACATTTTCTAGGCATTCCGAAAACACGCATAATTGACGTTTTTTGATTTATGACGTTTTCGAAAGGAGTGAGCGATATGAGATTGCTCTCTTTCGGCGCATTAAAGAACCGTACCTTATTTTTCATTATTATCCGCACCCTAATGGTGCATAGGGCACTGCATCATATAAATGCAGTGTTATCTTGATCGTTAACACATGAAGGAAAGGTGATCAGCCCTCCGCTTCCGGTACCAGTCCAAGGTAATATTGAATAAATATAAGAGTGAAATAATCACTTATATTTATTTGACCCCCCCCTGGGAATGCAACCTCCAGTACGGTAGCAGAGCGTGCTGACCATTACACTACTTAGGCCGACATAGATCATGAAGACAGAATATGGAAGCTGGGCATATGCAGGGCTTACGACCGTTATAGGCTGGTTTAAGTGATCATTTTACACACGTGTAACATACCAATTCTACCCATGATTCACGACCACACTAAATCAAATTCTTGGAACTTGTATATATATATTGATCAAACTCGTAACATAATATGCGCGAGTTCACTTTAACCGTCTATGGTGAGAAGAGGAATGCTTTTTATTAAACTTTTGTTTAATTACTTTATTTTGTTTTTACTATATGATGATCTCTAACCATAATTTACATTATTTTTATTTTTATTTGGCAATTTTGGAGAACAGTTACACAGTAATTCAAAATACAAGTATTATAAAATAAGGACATTATTAGAATTACTAAATTGCATTTTTTAAAAATATTTTTATAAATGATAAGGCGAGTATAAATTATCACACCACAAAGTTAACAATGGTTTAATGTTAACCATAAAAAAAATTAACCTATATATTGTTACGAATAGTTCTGAAAGTTACAGTTGCTTCCATCTACGGGTTTAAATATAGTTTATATTATTTTTTTGTAAATGGAAGCATCTATATTTTTCAAAACTAGTCGTCATCATAGAAAAGTTAAGTAGTAAAAAAAAACAAGTATTTATTTATAATTTTCAAAATTCCACATTTGTAAATTTGTGAAAATACCTAGAAAGCAGAATGGTAGGAAGGAAAGAGGGAAAAGAGGAAAAGGGAAAGATCAATGCTTTTAAGAAGAAGAGGAATAATATTTACTTGGGATTGAAGATTGAATACCTAGATGAAAGAAAGGTAGAGAAAATTAATGAGGATTATATCGCTCACTCCTTTCAAGAACGTCATAAATAAAAAATCGTCAATTTTCAGTTGTGCATGTTTTCGAAATGCCCAGAAAATGTACTATATCCCAGCAAAAGAGGCATATTTTTAACTTAATATTTACCCGCTATAGGGCAGAAAGTGTTATTTTTTGCATTTTGAAGAAAAGGTATTGTTTAATAATTTTTTTAAATATACTAAATATTTTTCAAATGGAGAAAAAACCTTCAGGTTTTACCTAAAAAGATCTGTTGCACAGTATAAAGTTCATTAAGTGGTTTGATATTTATTTTTAATACATTGTATTATATTTATAAACTTTAAAATCATTCTCCTGAAAAATCAAGTATTTTGATTTATGACGTTCTTGAAAGGAGTGAGCGATATGTACAAGAAAATGAAAATATAAAGTTGTAGCTCCAAACTAAATATTTTTTAAGATGTGGTACAATTCGCCCGTAGCTAAATTGAATTCCTCGAAAGTTTGGATACGATCCATTATGACGGTTCCAACATTGTTTTAAGGGAGATTACACAAGGGTTGCTTAATTACATACTTGTGTTTAACTCCGAGGATAACATTCTTTCGTTAACAAAATTTTATGAAAGGCACAACGAAAGTCTGTAGTTTCAACATACACAATTATTGTAGATGTTGCTTAGTTTTATATACAAACCTACTGCCCACACACAAGTTATGTTACACAGGCTGTCTATAATTAAAAAAAATATATAAATGCCACTATTAAATTCTATTTTAACACGTGTTTTGATGCATTCCGCATCATTTAAAAACACCGTATGTAAAGCTTAGTCTTAATTTATATATGTATTTTTTTTTCTAACCCTTATCCGCTTACCCACTAGTGCATAGGGCACTGCATCATATGAACGCAGTGTTATCTTGATCGCGCTGCAAACCAGTCAATTGCTATGGATCTTTCTCGAAAGACATCCAGAGGAAGACCAAAAAATTCATGGATGCGACAGAAAGATAACATGATTCGATGGCATGGCCTAGTTGACGTTGTCCATGATAGAAGGATCTATAACCTGAGGATGAGAAGAGCTGACCCCAACAGTCTATAAAGATGATAAGTCGGGATGGAGCCAGAAAGAATATAAGACAAGACAAAATATCTACCAGCCAACCAACCATAACTACAAACAGATAAGTCAGCTGTTAAGATTAACAGCAACTAATTCTAGCTATTTCAAATAAGTGGCTAGACATTGGGGAAACAAGATTAGATGAAAAATTATAACAAAAAATTATTAAAAACTATAATGACTAGAAAGAAAGATAAATGAATAACATGTTTCATCCTACATCATTTTTGGTTGTTGTATTATTTCATATGGTTTTAATACAATGTAATACAATTTCTTAACATTTATACATATGGCAAACTTATAATTTTAATTTCGCTGTGCCTCTCCAAAAAAAAGGCTGAGATCTTGTGCTTGGAGAGGGGCTAGCACTCAAAGCTCATGGTTTTATTTGATTAATGGTGTAATAGCCTTTTTTTCTTTAATAAAGGTACATTTTTTAAAAATTTACATGTGAAGGGCATTAATCCTTTTCTTAAGAATTTTGATATCTTCTATTCTTTTAAAATTTCTTAAGGGAGTTTATTGAAGTATTTAATACCCTAAATATTTAAAGTTTTGTTGAAATTGTTTAGTATTACATTTTGGAGTTGGAAAATCATTTTGGAATCTCGAATCTCGAAGACAACCTTTTTATATTCAAATATTTGTGACCCTTTAATACACAGATAAAACACAGATAATAAAAATATTTTAACTGTAAAATTTACGAAAAAACTCAAATAGAGTAGAAGAAGAGAGGAGAAACAAAGAAAGAAGGGATGATATACTCGTACGTATGATGGACAGTTGGGGAAAAATTCTATTCAATTACTCAAAGCATGGAAGAAAAATCTAGAATACAATTTGATGAACGCTTCACAATGAGCTAAAAGACTGAAGGCTAATATCGCCTCGATTTCAACGAAAAACGAGCGGAGTATATCGCTCCCTCCTTTCAACAACGTCATATTTCAAAAATCGGTAATTTTCAGTTGAGCATATTTTCGGTATGCCCAGAAAATGTACTATATCCCAGCAAAAGCGGCATATTTTTAACTTAATATATACCCGCAGAGGGCAAAAAGTGTTGTTATTGCATTTTGAAGAAAAGGTATTGTTTCATTATTTTATTTTAAATTTACAAAATATTTTTTAAATGAAGAAAAAACCTTCAGGTTTTACCTAAAAAGATATGTTGCATAGTAAAAAGTTCAATAAATGGCTTGATATTTATTTTTAATACCTTCGATTATATTTTTAAATTTTAAAAATGATCTCCTGATAATCAATTTTTTGATATATGACGTTGTTGAAAGGAGTGAGCGATATGTCTATGCATATAATTTGTGAGGGTCCGGTAATAAAGGCATCACTGTCGGTCGTCATGGTAACGCGGTATAAACACTCTCCGAACTCACACACGTCTACGGTACGTGCAGTGTACGTATTGATGTATGGCTATGTAACTCAGTGGTCGGCAACTTATTAGCCAAAGAGTCAAATATGTATGCACATCACAACGATTGAAATATTTTCATAAGAGTCAAATCTGTTTGCAATTCTAGTTCATCTTAATTATAATTTTAGGTCTTTTTTTAAAATTACGAGCATACTTAATAAAAGTTGATTTTAGACTATAATATCAAATCAAACCCTTATTCGCACCCAAATGGTGCATGGGGCACTGCATCATATAAGCGCAGTGTTATCTTGATTGTTTACACGTGAAGGAAATGTGATCAGCCCTCCGCTGCAGGTACCTGTCCAGGGTAATAATACATATTTCATAGAAATATTTTTTGACATCTAATCAAAGATGAAGAATATGGAAGTCTGGGCATTTATGGGGCTGACGACCGTCATAGGCTGGTTTAAGTGATCACTTTACACACGTGTAACATTCACCAATTATACACACGTGTAACATTCACCAATTCTACCAAACATAAACCAATTTTGAAGCATTATTACTTGAATCACTTTGATAAGATGTCAAAAAATAATATGAAAATAACTCCTGTAATTAAATAGATATAATCCAGATTTTGTGAACAAGTATTTGGACACACTCAAAATGTTGTATTCATAGTCAAAATTAACATTTGATGAAAAAATCACTATTGATTTGACCCCCCCTCCTGGGAATCCAAGCCGGGATATCCAGAACGGTAGCCGAGTGTGCTGAGCATTACACTTAATACGGATTTTATTCATTGAAAAAAATCCTTTTTTCAGAAGGTATCCATTAGAACACTGTTTATTGCGAATAATATCCTTACATTTCCTTTGAAATTTTGATCAAGTCAGGTTTATGACTTCATATATCGCTAACTCCTTTCAAGAAAGTCATAAATCAAAAATCGTCAATTTTCAGTTGTGCATGTTTTCGGAATGCCCAAAAAACTTACTTTATCCCAGCAAAAGATTCATATTTTTAAATTAATATTTACCCGCTACAGGGCAGAAAGTGTTGTTTTTGCATTTTGAAGAAAAGGTATTGTTTAATAATTTTTTTGAAATATACTAAATATTTTTCAAATGGTGGAAAAACCTTGAGGTTTAACCTAAAAATATTTGTCGTGCAGTAAAAAGATCAATAAGTGGCATGATATTTATTTTTAATACATTGCATTATATTTTTAAACTTTAAAAACGTTCTCCTGAAAAATTAAGTTTTTTGATTTATGACGTTCCTGAAAGGAGTGAGCGATATATGATATTTAACAATTACAAAAATTTAATAGATGCAAGTTTAACACAATATATATATATATATTATAAACAAGTAATCTAACTTTTTGAAGGTTCATTTATTTATTGGTGGCTGAAATCAAGTATATAAATATATGGCATAGTTAGAAAAAATAACAGTAGTAATAATCATTTCGATAAAGAAAATTTAGCGATACATATTACACACTAATATTAAGAATTGTTCGCCTCCGTAGTGTAATGGTCAGCACGCTCGGCTACCGTTCTGGAGGTCACGGGTTCGATTCCCAGGGGGGGTAAAATAAATATAAGTGAATTTTTCACTGTCATATTTATTCAATATTACCCTGGACTGGTACCTGAAGCGGAGGGCTGATCACCTTTCCTTCATGTGTAAACGATCAAGATAACACTGCGTTTATATGACGCAGTGCCCTATGCACCATTGGGGTGCGGATAAGGGTTTTATTATTATTATTAAAATTAAGAATACTTCGTATCTCGTCTATATTACGTGTATATGTACCTAGTAAGATATCTACCGAAGAAGTCCGATTCATGTGAAGAATTGCCGAGTATACATCGCTCACTCCTTTCAAGAACGTCATAAATCAAAATACTTGATTTTTCAGGAGAGCGTTTTTAATGTTAAATATTATAATACAATGTATTAAAAATAAATATGAAGCCACTTTTTGAACTTTTTACTGTGCAACAGATCTTTTTAGGTAAAAGCTCAAGGTTTTTTCTCCATTTGAAAAATATTTAGTATATTTGAAAAACAATTGAACAATACCCGTTCTTCAAAATGCAAAAACAACACTTTCTGCCCTGTAGCGGGTAAATATTAAGTTAAAAATATGCCGCTTTTCCTGGGATATAGTACATTTTCTGGGCATTCCGAAAACATGTACAACTAAAAATTGTCGATTTTTGATTTATGACGTTCTTGAAAGGAGTGAGCGACATATCTAGACATAGGTAAATAATTGTACATGGACGACATATAAACCAGGTTTTCATCAATAAGACGATTTCTCAGTTGGCTGTTTGGCAAATGAATATGTAGAGTCGAAGAGCTTTCCCGGGGACATTTATGCCGCAGCCGCACTTAAAAGGTCGAAGAGCCGCGTTCGGCTCCCGAGCCACACTTTGCCGACTGTGGATAACATTAAGGTATACGAGTACGTGGTGGAATTACGTGTGTGTGGTCCCATGTTTGTTGCACTGATTGTTATTCTATGTCATTTGCAGTCTGGGCTGGACTCGTCAATTAGCCTGCAAGGGACGACAACCCTTTCATTAGAATATCGGAGTTTTTGGTACCTACTCGCATTGTAAATTCATCGTTACTATACGTAACGAGTGATATAAATTGATAAATGTAAGAATGAAAAAAACACAATATTTGATCAATTTGATACGTTAGTTCGCCTCCGTAGTGTAATGGTCAGCACGCTCACTACACTAATACATGGCAAAATATAAAACAATAAACAAGTATAATAAACAAGCATATAACAACGAAAAAAACGCAAGGTAAGGTTTACCGTTACACCACGGAGGTCCCGGGTTGGATTCCCAGGGGAGGGGTTCAAATAAATATAAGTGATTTTTTCACTCTAATATTTATTCAATATTACTGGTACCTGAAGCGGAGGGCTGATCAACTTTCCTTCGTCTGTTAACGATCAAGATGACACTGCGTTTATATAATGCAGTGCCCTATGCACCATTGGAGTGCAGAAAAGGGTTTGAATAAATGATGTGTTCACACATTAGGGTTGGCACCAGGTTTCCATTATGTTCTGCCAGTTAAGCTTTAACTGATAGGATTTATTTGCTATAACTAATTTTAGTACACCAATAATTCTGTTCCCAGCATTCACTGTCCTTTTTATATCTTTATCAATCTTTCCATCCCTAGAAAAAATACTTCCCAAATATACGAAATTATCTACCTGTTCTATAATTTACCCATTTACTATTATTTTATTTCTAGATCAATACAGTAAGTACGTACAACATCATCAATATTCAACGTCCGTTGCTCTAAAAGAGCCCTTGAAATGTTGACATCTAAACAGCAACCTTCCGGTAATTTGAGTCAAAATATTTCTACATCACAAGGATAATTTCCTTTGTGACATCTTTAAGAAAATCACTTTTTGATCGATAACAAAATTTAAATATAAATCTAAGTACTAGTAATAAAATTGACTGTTAATTTTAATAGGTTTCATCGCAATATATAATATAAAAATCTTGACTTAATAAATGTAATATCGCTCACTCCTTTCAACAACGTCATATATAAAAAAAACTTGATTTTTCAGGACACCGTTTTTAATGTTTAAGAATATCATGAAATGTATTAAAAATAAATATCAAGCCACTTATTGATTTTTTTACTGTGCAACACATCTTTTTAGGTAAAACCCAAAGGTTTTTCTCCATTTGAAAAATATATACAAAATTTTAAAAAAAATTATTAAAAAACAACACTTTCTGCCCTGTAGCGGGTTAATATTAAGTTAAAAAACTGCCGCTTTTGCTGGAATATAGTACATTTTCTGGGCATTTAGAAAACATGCATAACTGAAAATTGACGACTTTTGATATATGATGTTGTTGAAAGATATATGAACTGGTAAATTGAACTAACCAGCAATTCAACAACAGGTATTCGATATGTTTCTATATTAAGTTTTAAATATGGCAAATATTTTTGTTTGCTAATTCGAATTAATTATTACGCTGCTTTCTCGCAGGGGTAAGCAGAGAGAATAAAACAATACACCAATTCGTCTTTGTAAATAATCAATCATCGTCTCTTTCACATTTATTCATCTTCTCATACACACTCGCCGATTACTCCGACTCCAGACCTGAGAACTTAAAAGTATTTAAAATACTTGATCATGCCATGTTTTCCTCCTAAATTTGTTTTAATTTTTACTTTCTTCGCTCATTCCATTCACATACCCTAACCAACACACTTTACCCAACACACATTTCTTAGTTTCATGATAACGCTTATCGCAGCCTTGCGTTCTTTCCTTATATTATGTACATTTATTATTTAGATCTCGATTTATGATACATGTTCTATTCGAACATCTATTATACATCGTTTTGCCGCACATTCGTCTGAGAGATCGTATTTCAACTGAATTCAGTCTGCTTCTTTTGCCAACCCCATGGTTTACTGGGTACATCAACACATGTTGTTTTTAACGCCAATAATATGTATATTATAAACAACAGAAAAATTATGTGGATATTTGAAATCGGGCCAAGTATTAGTTGAATGGTAGCCTAACGAATCAATCACTTTAGTACGGAAGCAGATGCAAACTTGATCTAACTCAATTACGAGTAAATAATTTAAACTTAGCTAATCTGACCAAATTTTAAGCAATATGATGGATACCTTGAAAGCGTAGTTCGAAACTTTGTACATCGGTACTAAAAGTGGTGTGCAACACCCCGTTTAGCGCTAATCCAATTAACATTGATTTGATATCCCTTCGAGAAATTCAAAGCAACATTTTTTTAAAACAATTTTATACAACTTTTATACATTCGCGGCTAAAATTGATAAATCTTAGTGATAGAAGGGTAATTACTGATTTGTTCCTGTTATATAAAATTCTTTACAATTTTTTGGATAGCCCTGATCTCCTAAATCAAATAAAGCTTAGCGTGCGTCGAAGAGGTACTAGGCAAAAATCTATATTCGCAGTATTTGTACATAATGAAAACTATGCCATGTTCTCTCCGATTCCGCGGCTTGACATGTTAGGCAATGTTTTTGAAAGTATAGATTTATTTAATATGTTGTTATCCACCTTGAAGTCTGTACTTTCTCAGCATTTCTTCTCCATGTTATAATGGGTAAATTTTAATATTGTGTTTCACTCTCTCACGCTGCTCGCTGATAGTGTGTGAAGGAGACGTGTATTTACCAGGGCCTATAATTTGTTTTTTTATTTTATTTTAAGTTTAAGCCTTTTTGTTTCTCTATTAGTGTATTCATTAGTATATTTTTATGTTAGATACTGTTTATATGTATTATTTATGTTTAAGGCATTAGCCGTTCAATAAATAAATAAATATAATAATTAAAATGAAACTTTGTTTTAAAATCACTATAAATATTCAATTATAACTTAATTATAATGTCTACCGGTTTCGAAGCTAACCGCTTCTTTATCAAGACTGATTAATACTAGTATTTTGATAAAGACACGGTGAGCCTTACATTATATTTAAGTTATAATTAGTTAGGACATTATAATTAAGTTACAATAAAATATTTACAGTGATTTTAAAACAAAGTTACATTTTAATTATAAAACGGCAAAGCAGAAAGTTAGTGTTTCAAATATAAATTATATAAATATATATGAGTGCGACTATCTTCGCAATTTCTCAAGCCCTTGATATTTTCCACGGCCAGTCACTCAAATAGCGATGGATTCTCCATTTCAGCGGCCTGAAAAATGTTCCCACATTAATCTTGCGAACTGGGAATTTCGGCACGTCCCATCAGCCATTACGGCCCACTGACTACGCGAATATATTTTCCTCATCATTTCACCTCGAGATATCGAAGTGTGTGGGAGGGAAATCTGTCAATTTTGCGGCGGCTTGATTTTGAAAAGAGGAATATTTCACCGCATTCTGATATGTTTAAAATATTTTTTGACATCTCAGCAAAGTTGAAGAAGAATATGTAATTTTGCATATTTACAGGACTCACGACATGTCATAGGCTAGTTAAATGATCACTTTACACACGTGTAACATTCACTATTTTACCCATGATTGACAACCACACTACTATGTTTTTTAGAACTCTTACAAATGTATATCATTAATCTCATAACGCTCTACATATGAGTTCACAAGAGCCATCATGTAAGATTATTTTATTACAATTTATTATTTTATGTAACCCGGTTTATTTAAAATATTGGGAACTGCCTAAAAACCTGATTTAAAATTTATATGCAGCTATTTCTTTCATTTAATTGGATAAATAAGCACGAGAAAACTTATTGAGAACACATAATCGTAATTTGTAATTATGTGTATGTTGAAATATAAATACAAGATTGGCAGCAAAATTAGAATGTATAAAACTTGTGTGTGGACCCATTAAGCGGACACCGCAGTAACAAAAAACGAGCTAAGAGTATCAGAGATGAAGAATCTAAGGAGCATATCTGGCGAGAGATAGAATAAGGAACACCAAGATAAGAGAAATATGCAAGACCCAATACGTCGTTAGGTGGGGAAGACAACGAAGACGACAATGGTATGCGCATTTGAGGAGAATGGAACCATCTAGACTCAGGACTCCCCCACATCGCACTGCACGGACAACACCAAGGTATACTTATAGCTATGAGTATTTCAATGTTTTAGAATAAGTACATAAACCCTGATGATGACAAAACCGGTTGGAAAAAGTGTACTAATAAAAGTGGTTAAAACGAAGTTGTTTTATAATTAAACTTTGTTTTGTAACTTTGTTTTAAAATCACTGTTAATATTTTATTATAACTTAATTATAATGTCTACCGGTTTCGAAGCTAACCGCTTCTTTATCAAGACTGATTAATACTATAATATCATTAATCAGTCTTGATAACGAAGCGGTTAGCTTCGAAACCGGTAAACATTATATTGAAGTGATAATAAAATATTTATAGTGATATGAAACAACCTACATTTTAATTTTAAAATGGAAAATCACTAAGTTAGTGCTTCAAATATAAAAAAAAGTTGTTTTATTTTATAAAGTTTATAAAATGTGCCACAAAGTATCTGCGAAAAATATTCAAGAAATTTATACAATGATTACAATAGATACCCCGAGAGAGATATCTTCTTCAGTTCTTATTTCCCCCTAACGATTGATTAACGGATTAACACAGTCGCAACATATATTTAATGAGCGTCCTTTGGTTGCCAGTACCAGGAGGCCAGGAGGCAGGGAGAGTCGTTAGGCGAGATTTATTGCGCGGGAGTAGGTGGAATTAGGAGCAGAACGACAAATGGTCAGTGGTTCGAATTTATTCTTTGATTTTATTTTTATCGCAAAGGAACGTTCGTGCTTTTATGCAGTATGAATAAAGAATGGTACGCGAGGATACAAAGGGTGGAAGGCGAAAACAAACAAAAGAAATAATATGGATATTTAATCGTTTGATCCCAACGTAGAAAATGTAGGATTTTTACGACTGGAATCTAGTTACTAATTTATACGCTTTAGAAAGGGAAATTTGTTCAGATTGGCGTTGACGCTATACCTCGAAATCTATAGTAAATACTTTACCAAAACTACATATTTTATTTTTATTTATTTAACTTTTTTTTATATTGGGGCCAGTATAGAGATAGTCGTGATATTTAAATACCTGGGAAGTGTCCTTGTTGAAAACGTCGACCCAGAAACTGAAGTATAGAGGCCGCTTGTACAGTTTTTAATAAGATGAGAGATAATATCAATATAAATTGGATCTGGCGGATTTTGAAAGTTGGTGACACATGTAATATATTATATTATATGTGTCGCCTACTTTCAAAATCCGCCAGATCCAACTTTATAAGATTTTAAAATGAATACTCTATCGGAATTCCAATTGTGGGTTTCATTGTTTAAAAATGATATACTTGAAAACCCTACTAAAAAATACTTAAAAACAGCGTTGTATTTCAAATTCCGATATATTCATGAAACTTGCCTTCTGACCCATATCGGCCAATCAGAGAGCGGGGATAGGTCAAAAATCAAGATGACGTCATTATCGGTTTGTGTCTCGTGTTTTTTTTTAGTACTGAAAAATTTTCCAAAAAAATGGAAAATTCTCCATTTTATAAAATTAACCTAATGATAGACAAATCTTTGAAACATAAATGTTAGGGGAGAATTTGGCATTTTTTGTAAAATCGACTAATATGGATCTGGATTTTGAAAGTAGGCGAGACATATAATTACTCATCGGGAATATTATATAAGTACATGAATTATCTATGAATTATATTTCAAATAAATAAATTAAAAAAAATACTAACGTGTAAATAAATACTAACTAGTTGCATACGACTATAAGCTTCCGTAATTTCATGTTAGCTTTTCAATATCCATCCACCGTAGGCTGAAGCCTCAGGGCAGCTTTCCGCCCTCCCAGTTTAAGTGAAGGGTTGGGAGAGTTATTACTAATTGAGGGAGGGGGTGTCATGTTTGGAGAGAATGATCGATGCGTCGCATCGGGTAGTATATATTTTTCGATTGAATTGAATATTTTTTTTCTAAAAAGGGAAAACATGCGGCTGAAAATCTGGTTTCTAATTTTTTCACGTTAAATTTTAACACAAAAAATATATTTTTTAAAACACGTAAAATTAAAGTGAAAGCCCTTAAAGTATTTACAATTCCCTGCCACGAGCGCGTTAACGCATTCTCCTTGGAGCTTGTCGCAAGTTAATATCAAATCCAATTGGAATAGATATATTTTTAAATTAGAATATAAAGAGACATTTATAAGGAGGATCAAAAAATATTAAAATATTACAATTTGCCGATAATATCAAAGTTACAGTCATCTTTCTAAAAGCTTTCACAGACAGTCAATATGTGTATCTGATACAAGGTAACCGACTACAGTTTTTTAAAATGACATTATATTTTTTGTAATATTAACATTTATTTTAATCCTTTTCTAATCAAAGTAAACATAAATAAATAAATAAATAAACACAGTTATATTCTTTATAAAATTAAACAAGTTGGTTTTAACCACTTTTTTATTATTAGCACACTTTAATCAATCGGTTTCGATAAAAACCTTGTCACTATCAGGGTTTATTAAATTCTAAAACATTAAAATACTCATAGTTAATTACATTCCCTTACCAAAAACTTCCACACACTCCGTACACCATATGAAAATATGATTTAAAAACTCCTAAATGAGGAAAAAATAATTTCCCAACAAGCTTCAAAAGATGTAAAAATGAAAAATTGTACGGAGGTATAGAGATGAGCGAATTCGGAAACCCTCGTCAAAAAACGTTGGTATAACATAAAAGAAATGTTTTAAGTAAAGAAACCACAAAAATGTGTTTTTTTTTATTTCCTTTTACATACAAACTAGAATGTTGACTTTGATAAATATGGCTATCCAGGATTGACAGATGAATTAAATGTAAGGTACAAATTTATTTTGAATGCCACATTTTTATTCATGTTATTTTTAAAGAAAATCGTCAAGGGACTTGAAATTTTTGGTATTTTTTTTCTTCTAACCCTTAACTGCATGAACGAGTGCATGGGGCACTGCGACGCATTGACGTTGTGTTATATTGATCGTTAAGGCCCAGTATTTTTTCAGATTGGCGAAATCGAAAGTGAATACTTTACCAAAAATACCTACAAAATTTATATATTTTTTTAATATTGGGTGAGCCGTGAAATTTAAGGAGATCATAGAAATCATTCGCCCGGCGACCACCGGAGAAGTCACATGTCTGTTTACGCCCGATTATTTTAAAGAATAAATTGGATTTTTTTAAATTTTTAAATATAGGTAGGTATATGGATTTTCAAAAAAATATATTTTTTAACTCCTTACCTTTCAATAACTCTTTTTCTAAACTACATAAATATTTCGAAGGAAAATTTATTATTCCAATGCAAAAACGGTGTTTTAAGAAAAAAATCAGAGAGGGGGGATAGGTCAAAAATTAGGATGACGTCATTATTGGTTTGTGTCTCGTGTTTTTTTTAAATACAAAAAAAATTAACAATTTTCTATATCATAATATTTTATCTAAAGATACACAAATCGCTCACTCCTTTCAAGAACGTCATAAATCAAAAATCGTCAATTTTCAGTTGTGCATGTTTTCGGAATGCACAGAAAATGTACTATATCCCAGCAAAAGCGGCATATTTTTAACTTAATATTTACCTGCTACAGGGCAGAAAGTGTTGTTTTTGCATTTTGGAGAAAAGGTATCGTTTAATTATTTTTTAAAATATACTAAATATTTTTCAAATGGAGAAAAAACGTTCAGGTTTTACCTAAAAAGATCTGTGGAACAGTAAAAAGTTCAATAAGTGGTTTGATATTGATTTTCAATACATTGTATAATATTTTTAAACTTTAAAAACATTCTCCTGAAAAATCAAGTTTTTTGATTTATGACGTTCTTGAAAGGAGTGAGCGAAATCTTTTAAACTAAATGTTACTTGGAGAATTTTGCATTTTTTGGAAAATCGACTTACATGAATCTGGCGGATTTTGAAAGTAGGCGACACATATAGAACTTGAAAATTTGAATGAGAAAAATCTGAGTAGTGAGGCTGTCACTCATAGGTAGAATTGGTGAATGTTACGCGTGTGTGAAGTGATCACTTAAACTAGCCTATGACGGTTATAAGCCCCGTAAATTCCCAAGACTTCCATATTCTTCTTTATCTATGTCGAGATGTCAAAAAATAATTGGTTTGTAAACACATCTTTTAATATTTTCAATATATCAATGTTTAAAAGCATTGTAAAATGGAAGACATTAAAGTAATACGTGCTTTTTATATATTTTTCCATTAAACCAGATTGAGCCAAAGCAACGCGTTACCGGTCCGTTTCCGGTTTCCGTCTAGTAAAGAATAAATGTCTCACGGATTCGATCGAAATTCTATTGTACGCTAAAAACTTGGCTATCATATGTATATTTCTACGTACGTGTATCTTCATATATAAGTTTATGCAACTGCGAGAAGTTAAGGAGGAATACAAGGAGAACAGGAGAATGAAGAAAGACAGGAGTAGAGGCAGAGAAATGGGGTTTCTAGATGTGAATAGAAGTAGATTGCATCACGAACTCATATGGTGAAACATGTCCCTGCAGTTTTTCATATACATTCCCACTTGTATGTTATATACCTGCATTGCTACGTGTTCCTCTACGACGACACTTGTGGCATTTAAATGTGGTGTGAAATGCTGTATTTTTTTTTTAAACATTCAATATTAAAAAAAAAAAAACAGTAGTCAATAAGTGGCTTGATATTTATTTTTAATACATTTCATTTTATTCTTAAACGTTAAAAACGGTCTCCTGAAAAATCAAGTTTTTTTATATATGACGTTGTTGAAAGGAGTGAGCGATATTACATTTATTAAGTCAAAATCATCTCAAAAGATGTAAATTGAAATTTACTTGGTAAATACTACTATTTCTTAAAATCTATTGTGACACGTGTTTCGATGCGTTCCGCATCATTTTCAAATATTGTATGTGAATCTTAGTCTAAATTTTAGAGTTGTGTCCTTGGGACGTTGAAGGATGAAGACGGGGTAAAAGCTGTTTCTTTTTTTTTATCAGAGGGAACAAGGACAATAAGAGGCTTTAGTCATTGTAATATTGTAAATAATGGGTTAATTATTATTCGATTTTACTTACATTTCTATTGTTTCAAAATGTTGAGGTTTATTCACTTTTCGAATTGATAATTATCAGAATTTCTATTTTGTTGTTACAGTATACTCTGTTCAATGATTCTCAAATACCATGAGCGGATTTGAGGCGGGTTTTCCACGAAAATGGTGCTACATAATTTATCCAAAATTATTACTATTATTATACCACATACAGATCTCAAATTTGAATATTATCCCTAGATACACCAACTTTCGGTTCGTTACGAAAAATGAATCCTTTCCGTGTGAATTATTTTTGTAGGTATATTGTACGTTTGTACTTTAATATGTAAATAAGAGTTTAAAAGTATAAAATTATGTAATAAAGGTAGGTATTGCGAGAATTTTTTTTTGACTCAAACCACCTAGGTGAGACATCGATCATGAAGCCTCGAATCGCATCCGAAACATAGAAATGAGACCATAAGTACCACAGCAGGGTGGATACAGTCGTTAATATATATAACCCAGTGGTCGAAATAATTAAAACCCGTTTGATGTTTTCTATTGTTCTATTCATGCGTATATACATATATTTTTTCATTTTGTTTTTATTATGCCATATAAATTAAATTAAATTTAGTAGTTCATGAACATCCCTGATTTTTTAATTATTCTTGGAAAGTTTTTTCAATAATTATGATTTTTATTTCTATTTCAATACATTTTCTAAATGGATTAAAGCAATTTTTTATTTGAAAAAATAAAATACCTTTTTTTTTATCCACTCTAACAAAATTATTTTATTTCTCCAAATAATATATTACAATGATCCACAAAGTTTGTGTTTTAAATATAAAAAAATATACATAAATGTAATTTCAACCCAGAATACATATTTTTGTATGTTTAATTGGTAAATAACAAAAGTCTATCAAATTCAATGAATTATTAAGAAAAACGAGATTCAAAAAAGTGTCAAAGTGTTGTAAAAAATATAAATAAATAGTCAAAATTACATTGGTTAAAATTACAATATAGCGTATTTTACCAAAGATATGGCTAGAATGTTATCCTACCATATGAATGTGTACCTCTTTTTCAAATTTCTATTTTATATTTATGCGCATTAATATCTGTCATTACCTTTGATATTTCGTTCAAACTTATGATCATTTTCCAATGATATTATGAACATATTTTGTCGTCATTAAAGAGAAGTAATATTACTATATTATGTGATATATTTCAATAACATTTGTGTTTTATTATTAACGAATTACATTTTGCATTTAAGCATTATCGATAAAATTAAGAAAGGTGTGTTGAGATGGTTTGGACATGTGGAGCGTATGAGTGAAGAAAGAACGGTTAAACAAATTTATGGGGCGAATGTAGTTGGAAAAAGAAGCAGAGGACGACCGAGGAAAACTTGGCACAATCAGGTATGTCAAATACTTGAAAGCGGCCGGGTCAGGAGTCGTAATAATCGTCGGGTATGTATGAGGAGATGCATGAATGTAGAAGAGGCAAAGAATGTTTGCAAAGATAGAGTGGTGTGGCGTTCGATTCTCTCTGCCTACCCCTGCGGGGAAGCGGCGTGATGGTTAGTTAGTTAATTACATTTTGTTTTTTTTGTGACACTGTGTACGTAGAATATTTTGGATAGAAAATCCTTTACATTTTACGGAACTGGAGTTTCAGTAATTTTCAGAATGATTGATAGCATGTTTAGTTAGAATAATTTTTCATTCTGAAAACATTATTATTCAACGAAGGTAAATGTCGTATAGTTGTGTACATTTAAATTTGGTGAGCAGTAAAGATAAAGTATTTTATTCACAACATTTTGAGTGTGTACAAATCTGGGTTTCTCCACAAAGAAGTTATTTTTTTTAGTTTTGAGTTATCAGGTTTTCAGGCCTTTTCCAGTATGTAAAACAGTGTGTTTTTTTTTTGCCTTTGAAATAACAAAACTGTTTTAAAATTTTAATTCATATTTTCATTTAAACTCGAACGAATCACAAAAAAATATATCGTGAAAACAGTATCTAATTCATAAATTTCTCAATTTTTGAGCTGGTATCAATGAATATTGTAGTTCTGTAATTACTTAGTAAAATTCAATGTATGTAAATGTTGTACTCACGATGATAAAGGTGGGCCTGTTGAATGGAGGAAACCACAGATATAGAGTCCATGTCTAGGCCTTCTCCAAGTGTTATTGTAGGAGTGCCGTCTGTGGTCGAGTCTGAGAGGTTCCCACCAATAGATGTAGCACCGCTTTCCCTATCACTGCTCCCAGTAACTGCAGAAACAAGAAATAAATATTTATAAAAATACATAGAATTATAGGTTATCATAAATCATCAAAAAACAAAAGCATTTTTTAAAAATTTAATAAATAGGTCTCAATACAATTTTTAGGTTCGATTAGAGGCATTCCAAACGTGGCTATATCGTAGGATGCTACAAATTCCATGGATCGATATGGTCAGCAACGAAAATGTGCTCCAAAGAGCAAGAGCATGGAGACAGTTGCTGACTGATATCAATTTTCCTTGGGTTTTTTTTTATATGTGCATAAGTAAAATGGACCGATATGATCAGAAACGTACTTGTGCTCCAAACAGCAAGAGCAGGAAGACAGTTGCTGACTGATATCAAGGTCCGGAAGGTGTCCTATCTGGGGCATGTGCTTAGAGAAGACAAGTACGATCTATTGCACCTAATCGTAATAGTTAAAATACTTAGAAGGTCGACGAGGTGTGGGCAGAAGATAGATCTTCTGGCTCCAGAGTATACGAGATTGGACGGGGATCATGACCGTCGATGCGCTGTTTCGAGCTGCTCAGGACGAGGACAATTACTCTCACGTCAACGTCAGCGGGACTTGACCTGACGCGCGCAGAATAGAAGAAGAAAGAGATCTCAAGTGTTAAACATGTACATGTTTAACCCTGATTATGACAAGGTTCTTGTCGAAACCGGTTGGAGAATAATGTACCAATAAAAAATTGGTAGAAAACAAAGTTCTTTTATTTTATAAAGTTTACAATATATCATTGACACACTCTCTATCATTCATTGTTTACTCTATGTTTTACCACTTGAAAACTCATGACTACCGGTCTCGCAATAACTATTCATTATCAGGTCAACTGTAATTAGTCAACTGTCTGCAGTTGACTAATCTATGAAATCAATAATAGATTTGTTAACTATAGACGAATCAAACTAACAGTACAGTGTGTAGAATAATCCTCATAAACAATCTTCGCCTTTTCCACCTTCATGCATCTCCTTATACATACCTACCGATTATTCCAACTTCTGATCTGACAACTTTCTAGTATTTAATAAACTTGATCATGCCTAATTTTTCTCGGTCTTTCTCTCATTACCAACCGCATTCACCTCATAAATATTGAAAAATCCGTCAATACAATGAGACACCCTCAAAATCACCAACCATCAATTTTATTGATATCATAAAATAAATTATGCAGTATTCCAAAAGGTCGTGTAAGTATAGGGTGAGTCTCAGATGGCCAGTAGGTGTTGTGCTATTATTAGGGGTGCCTGCCTATATTACTGCTTGCAGGTTGTTTGGGGCAAGTTTGAGTTACGAGCGTCTTGGGAGGGATGCTTTAGGGTGGCCACCGAGACTATATTCCCAGGAGGGAGGAAATGAAAAAATAAATGGACGTTTTCCAAAAATGTGAGCAGAGAGACGATCTTTCCTCGCGTTTTAATATCTCTTAGGGGGTGGATACAGAATTTTAATTTAGAAACATAATGTATCGTGTACTTTGTCGAAAATTGAGTGATATTACGCTAAGGCCAGTATATTAATTTTTACGGTATGTAATTTTGAAAAATAGCAGAATATCATCTTAAGATTACGGAGAAAAAAACAGGGTGTAAGATTTTTTTATGAAAACTGTTGACATTCGATGAAATTAAAAATAAACTTTTAGAAGATCTGAGAAAAATGTACGGAATTTCATCAGTTGTTTTGAAATACATCGAAACACGTGTCACAATAAATTTTTAGAAATAGTGGTATATACCAAAAAAACTTAAATTAAAAATGGATGAAATTCCTTTGATAGTTTTGGATTTATGAAAGTCTTTCAAGCAGTACTCATTTTGCCAATATTGAATGATAAATTTAAAATATCAATTAATGAAGTATTGTTAAAATCTGAACAAAGATGAAGAATAATATAGAAGTCTGAGTTTTTACAAGAGATTCATAAAATTCGTCATGAAGGACCGACTAAGAAGAAATCGTGAGTACAAAATAATGAATTGTTTTTTTTTGACATAAAGATAAAACGCTTATAGTAGACCATTTTTGGGTTTATAAAAGAAAAAACGACTAGTTTCGAGTACTGCACATGTTATAATCAACAAGTGAAAATACCAATTGACAAGCAATAAAAAATTAAGGGATTAAATTGTTCAAAATGTGCAGTTCCCTAAACTAGTCGTGTTTACATTAATAATCTTAAATATGGTTTTATACAAGTGATCTTCTTACACTAAACTGGTCTTATATAACTGATCATATATAGATTTGTCACACTAAGGGATTAAAATTCACTATTTTATACAATAAATTAAGTATGAAAAAAACTTTAATATTTCTGAATGCCAAAGTGAGTTATTTAAAAAAAATTAAAACAAAATATTTTAACTTTTACCAGAATATGAAAACATCTGTAAATTGTCGAAACTAGTCGTATATATAAATAAAACTCATTAAAGTGGTATATTCAACTGTTAAATTAAAAAAAAATTAACATGTCATTCCACTAAGTTAATGTCGAATCGATAAATAATATGTTCTTTTAATTTACCTTTCGCAGATGGTAATAAATTTTATAATAACGTCAAGATTTGACAGTAATTTGACGCTATTTTCTCGCCAAATTCCAAGAAAGACAAAGTCGCCGAGAGCGAGTGCTATTAGTCGAGAAAAGTTGTAATTTATTCTCACGGTCGGGCAATTCTCAAATTAAATTAAGCCATCTCGTTGCCCGTGAATTGTGTGAAATCTCGGATCAAATGGTAAGTTGCACCGAAACTTGCGGGGGTAGTAGCGAGGAAGGGATTGTATTACTTGGAGCACAGATGGCCCAATTTATATCTCTCATTTCCACTGCATTCGGATTCCGGCGGTAGCCCGCATACGAAATTTACTGTTATTGCACAATATTGTTAGGTCATAATGCCGAGAAACACGTTGGCTATATGTTGTAAAGAGTGTTACTTGTATTTGTTTGTCTACGACAGAAATCTTAAGTGGGAACATCAGTATCCAAATAAGTTTGAAGAAAATATTAAATTTCATACATTTTTTACTGCATTATGTTTAGTCAAGACAAACAGTGGACACAAAATTTAAGTATACCTTTTTATAAGAAATACCATGAAATAAATAAATAAATTATTGAATTTATAGCTTTTTGAGTGTGTCCAAATACTTGTTCACAAAATCTGGATTATCTCCAATTACAGGAGTTATTTTCAAATTATTTTTTAGCATCTCATCAAAGATGAAGAAGAATATGGAAGTCTGGGCATTTACGGGGCTGACGACCGTCATAGGCTGGTTTGAGTGATCACTTTACGCACGTGTAACATTCACCAATTCTACCCATTATTGACAATCACACTACTCAAATTCTTGGAAGTTCTATATATATGAACCAATTTAGAAACCTTGTTCTTGAATCACTAGAACTTCACTAGAGACATCTATTGGTGAGATGTAAAGAAGCTTTTTATTAAGCAGAAACTCTTATATTAGTATGTGAAGTCCGAATCCTGGATTATAATCACACACATGAGAAACGCCAGAAAATACCATTTTCATTTTTATTATTAAGCTTATAATTTGACCAGATAATTTATTTACAACATTTTGAGTGTGTCCAAATACTTGTTCACAAAATCTGGATTATCTCCAATTACAGGAGTTATTTTCATATTATTTTTTAGCATCTCATCAAAGATGAAGAAGAATATGGAAGTCTGGGCATTTGGTTTCTAAATTGGTTCATATATACTTCCAAGAATTTGAGTAGTGTGGTTGTCAATAATAGGTGGAATTGGCGAATGTTACACGTGTGTAAAGTGATCACTTAAACCCGCCTATGACGGTCGTCAGCCCCGTAAATGCCCAGACTTCCATATTCTTCTTCATCTTTGATGAGATGCTAAAAAATAATATGAATTTATAGCTTATGGGATTATTTACAGTTCACAAAGTAAGAAAATATTTTCCATCGCATTTATCAAAATCTCAACATTTAAATCTTTTAGAATGTGTTTTTTTTCCTCTTAATCATAAACATTAAATAGCAATTTTATTAATTGGTTCGGCAGTCACTGCAAGGTGACTGCCAAAAATGTTAAGAAAGCTATAAATTTTCATTAAAATTTTTAATAAGTTATTACCACCATTTTTTAAAATTCTTTGTAACTATCATATATTTGAAATAATGCAGAATGCATGGAAACACGTGTAAAAAATACTTTAATAATTAGTGGTATTTAACAGGTAAAATTTAAATTGAAAATTGAATATATCATTATCCTGTGGTCTCAAATAATTACTCAAAATCTTTTTACTATCTTCGTTACTAGATGTTTCGAAAGTCAGTCGAAATCTCTGCGACCCTAACGGAATTAAGCCAGATCATATAAACGCAGTGTTATCTTAATTATTAACACATGGAGGAAAGGTGATCAGCCCTCCGCTTTAGGTACCAGTCCAGGGTAATATTGAATAAATATTAGAGTGAAAAAAAATCACTTATATTTATTTGACCCTCCCTGGGAATTGTCCCGGGACCTCCAGTACGGTAGCCGAGCGTGCTGACCATTAAACTACGGAGGCGGACGAAAAGTCTAATTAATTAATTTAAAAACATACAAACAGTCTTGTATTACCTCTTACGCCGCTATCGGCGCTGCAGCTCCCCCTGTCTCCCGGCGCCAGGGTCAGGCCCTGCGGCCCCCCGCCCAGCCCGGGGGGCGCCGACCCGCCGGGGGTGAGCGCTCCGCCCCCCTGCCGCGGGAGGGACCCCAGCGACTCCTGGTCCGACACCCAGCCGCTGGCCTGCAACTGTCGTCGAGCCTGTTGAACAGATATTGATTCATTTGATGTTTTGTCAATCTAATGTTTTGTCAATCTTGTGTTTATAGATCTAATGTTTTGTCAATCTTATGTTTTTTCAATCTTAAGTTTTTTATCATATGTTTTGTCAATCTTATATTTTGTCAGTTAGTTATTTTCATGGTAAATTTTAAAGACAAAGTCTTGTACTTCAATTTAGAGCAACATATTATGTATGATAATTTAAAAGCTATTAATTTATAATAGGCAGAAGTATTAACCACTGTACGAATTTGTTAAAATACGACAGCTTTTTACGTCAGTAATAAAATTGATCAACTGTCAGCAAATAAAGTCGTAAGTGGTCAGAAACGGTTTATTTAGTGATAATGGTAGAAAAAACACTGAAATAAAAAAAAAATAAAAAAGGTCCGCAATAGCCTATTTACATTTGATCTCAAGGATAGTTGAACACGACAAATTGGTTATTTAAAATATAAAAGGTAGAAAAAAAATATTAAGATGAAAAAGCCTAAGGATGTTTTGGAACAAATGATTTATTATGTCGAAAAGAGCATTTTGAAAAAATAAATTACAGCATGCCTTTTATGTTTGCGATTATAATAAATTATTTTAAGAAAAGTATTGAATGTTAGTGTGTTAAAAATATAAAACCTAATTAAATAAAATAAAAAAAAACGATTGCTTTAAAATATAGACACAACGTTGCATTCAAATACGCACATAATTTTTCAAAAAACAATTTTTGGCCGCAAAAGCAGCGCCATCTGTTGAACGTAACAGCAATACTTGACGTTACTCTTGGCGGACAGCGTATTTCTAGTATTTTTTACACAGTGTTTTTAATGTTTTATATATATAATAATAATAATAATAATAAAACCCTTATCCGCACCCCAATGGTGCATAGGGCACTGCTTCATATGAACACAGTGTTATCTTGATCGTTTACACACGAAGGAAAGGTGATCAGCCCTCCGCTTCAGGTACCAGTCCAGGGTAATATTGAATAAATATTACAGTGAAAAAATCACTTTTATTTATTTGACTCCCCTGGGAATCGAACCCGGGACCTCCAGAACGGTAGCCGAGCGTGCTGACCATTACACTAAGGAGGCGGACAGATATACATACATATATACTAAATATTTTCGTTGCTCCACAAGCATAATAAAACAAAATATATTAGAAATGTGTGTTTTCTATTTTTTTCTTCATTTAACTAGACTGAGTCACACCAACGCGTGACTAGGCACAGCTAGTTTAAAAATAATGAGAAGAAAAATCGCTATGAAGGATTTCTGTGAACAATAATCGTTTTTATTTATAACTTACTATAAAAAGAATAAGCAAAAGTATGTATTTTTCTTTGTGTCAGTTCCACTATATACAATATACTAAGAATACATTGTAAAAATAGCATCATGGAACTGGGGGAAAGAGGTTAAGAAATTTTCTTCTAAAAAGGATTAACAGAGGATAGAAGATAATTGCGTGTGTGGTTCAATTCCACGGAAAGAGAAGGATTACTCGAGCTTTTCAATTATTTTATCCATCTTAGACTTGTTCAGATGTTTTATACGCCATTTTAAGCTCAAATTGATTCCTTTTTCTATTTATCTATGCCTTAATAAAATGATACTTTAAAAAAAAAACAATTATCTACTTAAAATTAATTGCTAAAAATGCGAAATATATCATTGAAGTGAAAATAATATGAATTTATTAGGCTTATAATTTGACCAGTTTTTTTTTATTATTTCACTTATTTACGAATACGTAAATATCACCGTTTTTTAAAATAAAATATGGTAACAATTATCTACATAAAATTAATTGATAAATATGAAAAATACATCATTGAAATGAAAGTAATATAAATTTATTAGGCTTATAATTTGACCAATTATTTTTATTATTTTACTTATATACGAATACGTAAATATCACCGTTTCTTAAAATAAAACGTAGTAACAATTATCTACTTAAACTTAATTGATAAATATGCAAAATACATCATTGAAGTGAAAAAAATATAAATTTATTAGGCTTAAAATTTGACCAGTTATTTTTATTAAATTTCACTTGGTATTCCTAAATATTACCATTTCTTAAAATAAAATGTAGTTCCACCAAGAAGAAACAGTACCAAATTGAAATATTTGTATCAGATGTAAAAATTAGCTTGTGTTGAAACTTATAAATTTTAATGAGATAAAAGTATCAACGGGTAACTACATGGTCACATTGACATGCGAAGGGAAAAAAACTTTTTAAAGATCTTGACGTCCATCAGAAACTTTTAACGAATATTTAGCGTAAAATTATTCTTTGACATGGAATTTGAAATAACACGACCTCTCAAAAACGTAAATATAACTTGGCACTGGTAAACACGTAAGTTTTTAATTAAATTTTCTTCGTCGAAAAATTACAAGAAAGGGAACTTCTGTATTAAATCCCGTTTACTTTTAAAGGCGCTAAAACATAATTCAGGAGTAAACAAACTCAACCGAGGCATTCCTGATTTCGGTCGACATTTTTTGAAAATTCAGGATAATGTTTGTCTTCAAATTTGGTTTATAAAAAAACACCAAAATGATGTTTTCCACCCTTATAAATATATATGGTTTTTAACCATGTAAATTTAATTTGAAAAACATGTTTTTCGTTAAATTTAGATACAATAATTTTTTTATTTATATTTGAAGCACTAGTGATTTTCAATTTTATAATAAAAATGTAACTTTGTTATAAAATTACTATAAATATTTTATTATAACTTGAGATTCTTTGCCTAACCGTCAAAATATTTTAAATTTTGTTAAGTATATAGTGTTTAAGTATTAATCAGTCTTGATAAAGAAGCGGTTAGCTTCAAAACCGGTAGATATTATAATTGGGTTATAATAAAATATTTATAGTGATTTTAAAACAAAGTTACATTTTAATTATAAATTGAAAATTAACAATTTCATTATTAAATAATGTAAATATTGTTTGTCTTAAATTTTGGTTAAGAAAAAAACACCAAAATACACATTCCTACCCTTACAAATATGTAGGTATATATGTTTTTATCCATATAAAATTCATTTAAAAAATGTACGTTTTTTGGCAGTAAAACATTTTATACTCGTGTGAATTATTTATATTTTTTTATTAAAAGTTGTAAAAATGCATTAATGTGTGCATTTTCTTTCCTTTTTATTTGACCAAACAAAGCCACAAAAATGCGTTGTCTTGTATAGCTAGTCGTTAAATTGTAAAAAAAATACTTGTTTTTTACTACTTGATTATTATATTTTAACGACTAGTTTCGTAAGCTATAGATGCTTTCATCTACGGGTTTGAATATAAACGGGGTTCAATATAAAAGGTTTGTATATGGAGTTTTCATTCGAACCCGTAGATGGATTCATCTGTAGCTTTTAAAACTAGTCATTAAAATATAATACTCAAGTGGTAAAAAACAAATGTTTTATTTATAATGTAGTCATGTCTTACCACAAAGTGAATTCCGAAACAATAAATTACACAACTAGTTGTTAATAAAAATATTTTTCATCCCCAAGCTAAAAAAAATTGAAATCGTGCATAACCCGTGTATATGACATTATTATATTAAATATTTTGAACGGGTATTAATATGTACTTTCTCTTTCCTTTCTTTTCCTTTGATCAGACAAAGCCACAAAGATCCATGATCTAGTACAACAAGTTGTTAATAAAAATATGTTTCATCCCCAAAGCTTTTGAAATCCTGAATAAACCGTGTGTATTACATAATAATTATCTTAAATATTATAATCATGTATTGTGAACATTTTTTTGTTTACTTTAACCACACAGAGCCACAAAAATACACAGTCTAGTACAACAAATTGTTAATAAAAATTAATTTCATCCCCATAAGTTTCAGAGCTTTTGGAATCCTGAATAAATTTTAAAGTTGAAAATTGGTAGGGACAAATTGTCCATTAGTCTTTTGAACATTTCAGGGAGGTTTTCGCGAATCCTTCGGCATTTGGGTAACAAGGGTCTGGATTAAAAATGAACTAATCTTTTATTCAGGCCTGTTGGGGGAGGGTTCCCGATTCCTTGACCAGCGCCCTGGAGCAAGAAGCATTTGAATCCCGACAATTTCATAGAAATATTTTCCCAATACTACGTCATTATTACGGTCAGTTTATTGGCCTTTCTCTGGGAATTTTCTTTGAAAATGGGAAGAAAACCGTCATGTTCCCTTTCTTTATTACGGAACAAACCTCGCTTTTATCGGGTGAAATATCAAAAGGGTATTTTTATGAATGTTTTTAAGGCGATCCTTGCATGAAAATTTGCCTTACGCAAAAAATTCTAGTTGTGATATAAGAGCGAAATTGGCGATAAAAGTAGATATGGTAAATTAAATAAACAAAGTTTGCTTTAATAAAAAGTTATGTTTTTGTATAAAATTTTACATTTTACTCAATAACCAACTAACCATCACGCTGCTTTTGCAGGGGTAGGCAGAGTGAATCGAACGCCACACCAATCTGTATTTGAAAACAAACGGCTCTTTCGTATTTTCCTTGGGAAAAACACTGTTTAAAAAATATGCATTTGTTTCAAATACGATGTCTGAATCATATTCAGACACCGTTTGTGAAGCAAAGACTGAATTTTGCTGTAAAACTGCATTACAAGTATTACAAAAAAATGCATCAATACGATGTAGTGCCCTATGCACAATTGGGTGCGATAAGGATTAGAAGAAGTTTATGTGATGGACTTGATGTTTTAACGGACACCCCCTCCCCACAATAAGTCCGTTATATCGAGGTTTTACTATATATCCATAATAACATATAAAAAACCGTCATTACTCTTTTCTCCACCCTGTAAATTGTATGTTTTTTTTAAATAAAACACTTTTTTCAGTCTCTGAAAATTCGATCAGATACTGTCCGAAGGGAGACAATATAACATTCCCTGGTTGTAAATACGTCGTCAAATCATAAAATTTTAACCGCCGTAACTTCTACGATATCACATAAATTTTCGCACAATGCAACAAAAAAAAACCTTGTAATATTTTTGGGTAGGTACATATTTTTACGATTGAAGTGTGTCGTTTATATAATCTTAATACGAATATCAGATTTGACAACAATAATAATTCGAAGGGTTTGCAAAAATACTTCAATTTCATACTATTTCTGTGAGCCTAAGCGGCTTATATTAGAAATAGGTATCAAATTGTGGTAAAGGGTTCAAATCGAGAAACTCTGATAATTTTATTAATTAAAAAAAAACTTAATTTCCTTTTTAAAAAGGATTACCGAAACAAACAATATCGTCCCGACGAATGTCCGAAGATAATAAATATAATTTTGTTTGCGTTCTGTATTGTTTGTTTTATCTACATAAGTAAATACATATTAATATTTAAAAAAAAAAGTTTTTTGATTTATTTTACAACTATTTTTATATTATGTGTCCGGCTCCTTGGTGTAATGGTAAGCGTGATTAACTACCGTGATTGAGGTCTTGGGTTCGAATCCCAAGGGGGAGAGGTGAATTTAAGAGTCATCGAAACTAACCACGGGATCACAACCAGACACAATTTTTTTTATGTATGATTAAAAAATATAACTATACGTTTATTACAGGATTCGCCTGTTTACTAACTATACTTCTTTAGGGTGTACAATTCAGTACACGACCGACTGTGCGAGAAGCTGCACGTTTGTTTTTTAGAATATACATTGGAATAAGGTTTATTAAGAATACATATTTCGAAAAATTTCAACTCCTCAAAAATCATTTTTCAACTCCTTTCAATAACTTTTTTTTTGCAAAACCATATCGTAGTCGTACAGGAGAAATTGACCAACTACCAAAACATAAAATGTTCAGGAGGGCCATTTAAGTCACTATTGCTTGGCACGAAAATAAACACCAATGCAGTTAGTCATTTTTAACTAGTCAATATATTATACTTCCAAGTTTAAAATCCTTTGGGATTTTTTCAGGGCAATATTAAGCTAGTAAGATATCAAATAGTCAATGATCACGTTTTTGTAAAACAATGCACCTGATCACTTTCTCCTGTATGACTACGATATATTTATTTTAAAGAAAGATTTATTTTTGTTTCAACGGAAAACTGTGTTTTAAGCAAAAAAATTAAGGTGTTTGAAAATGGTGCAGAATGCATCGAAACACGTGTCACAATAGATTTCTTAAAATAGTGGTTTTTACGAATTAAAACTTAATTAAACACTCAAAAAATTAATTAAATGAAAATTATTTTTAAATAAAATCTTTTCATTTAAAAACCATATATTTCATTTGAAGAAAGACTTATTGTTCAACGGAAAACAATGTTTTAATCCAAAAATTCAAGGTGTTTGAAAATGGTACAGAATGCATCGAAACACGTGTCACAACAGATTTTTTAAAATAGTGGTAGTTTTAAATTAAGTAAAACATGATTAAAAACTAATTCAAAATTTAAAACGATTGTTTTTAAATAAAATATTTAATAAATTAAAAACTCCTTTATCTACATCTGCCATAATCATAATTGTCTTTAAATGATTCATAGTCTAATACATTTATTGTCAACAATTCCATTTTACAACTAAAAGCTTTAACACTTTCCCTTCAAAAGGAAATAAATTCAAAAGCCGTAGGATCCGGAAAATAAAGCACAAACGTGTCGCTCTAACGAGTATAATCAGAAAACAGACATCAAAAGTTTCCGCGAATAACGTGTTTTTAATTGCGGTTGACCAGACACTTTTTCGCGTTTTGTGTCACAGAAATAATTTTCAATTATTTATTTGTAACGCGAAAAAAATGAAAATTTAAACGACTTTATGACATATACCTTAGAAAGATAATAAAAAAAGACAAGTTTTTTATGCAGCGTGGACATTAATACATTTTAAAATTAAAACATTGATGTGTTTTATACAGCGTAGCCATTGATATACATATTTACGATTACAATTTTACATTAATGTATTTTGTACATTGTGGCCATTGATATATTTACGATTACCGTTTTACATTAATGTATTTTGTACAGTGTGGCCATTGATATATTTACGATTACAATTTTACTTTACTGTATTTTTACGATTACAATTTCACATTGAAAATTAAAATATTTTATACATCGTGGCCATTGATACATTTATGATTGCTATTTTACATTGATACATTGATTTTTTTATACATCGTGGCCATTGATACATTTATGAATTCATTTTAGCATTAAAACATTGATGGTTTTTTTACAACGTGGCCATTGATATATTTATGATTTCATTTTTACATTAAAACATTGATGTATTTTTATAAAACGTGGCCATTGATACATTTCTGATTGCATCATTTTTACATTGGTACATTGATGTATTTTATAAAGCGTAGGTATCGACAATTTATTCTGAAAATAAAGCGGAAATACTGTAATGATAACGCGTGAAATTTGACGTACACTTTTTTAAAAGGAGATTTTTGGGCAGACGTATATTCCATTTTGATGATTATGCAGAACGTATTATGCATTCACGTTATATGGCACATTAGAGAGTTTTATCTATAAGGGAAACCATCCCTCTTTTGTGGGCGTATTACGAGTGCGGTCGCAGGTAGATTATCCACCCTTTCTGAAAGGTAATGCTTATTCACTCACTTTGGTAAGGGATGAAATACGAAAAAAGTGTACTTCAGGAACCCCGAACGGATATGTAGATATGTATATATATATATATATATATATATATATATATATATATATATATATATATATTTATATATATATATATAAATATATATATATATATATATATATATATATATATATATATATATATATATATATATATATATATATATATATATATATATTTATGTATATATATATATATATATATATATATATATATATATATATATATATATATATATATATATATATATATATATATATATATATATATATATATATATAATATATATATATATATATATATATATATATATATATATATATATATATATATATATATATATATATATATATATATATATATATATATATATATATATATATATATATATATATATATATATATATATATATATATATATATATATATATATATATATATATATGTAAATACATATGTATGCATATTTTTTCTAAACTACATGATTGAACATAAATTTGGAAACTCTATAAGGAACGACAGAAATATTTTTTTGTTTTCTAAAAATAGTGTAATTTATAAAATAAATTTATTGATTTAAATAATGTGATGATTGAAATAAAAGGTCTAAATGAGGGCTTTCTTAAATCAATCGTAGATGCTGCCGCGAACTCACACACGAAGTAATGTAAGATCTATAAAAACATAACATCACCAGTCTGATAATGATGGTAACGACGAAACTCAGTCATGGTCAAATAAAATATGTGTGAAGAACACTATAAATTTTGGTTGTTATTTTATTATGTTAAATACAGTTCCACCAAGAAACATCAGTACAAAACTGAAATAACTTTTGGACCCCTTTTTGGAATGTAAACACAACTAGTTTCGAGAACTTCAGATTTTCTCATAAATATGTAAGGTTAAATAATAAAATTTTCACATAATTTGTCTTGGACTTGATCTTTGATCTTTCCTTTTCCCCCTTTTGCTCCCTCCCGCCCCTCTTCCAGGCATATATATTTAATGACATATGCAAAATTTTGTAACTGGAATGTTACAAATACCTGTTTTTAGCTACTCATTATTGTAAACGTATTTATGTAACTGTTCTGTATAATTTCCAAATAAAATAAAATTATACTTCAAGACCTACTACGTTCTCTGAACGTTCTTTCAGAACTGATGTACCAACGTTTATTCTGGTACCGTGTAAAGTAACTACATTTCTATATTTACGTACTATACAGAAAGCTAGGTCGCGCCATATGGCGGGCCGTGGAAGAAATGAGCGCGGAACGTCAAGGAACCCTTTTCATAAACGGAAGGGGATGGTTTGAAGGACCCTTAAGGCTTCGACGGGAGGGTGTTATTAAATTCGAGACAATATTTAATATCAGTTCAAGTCCGGGATTTAAGTTTTAATGAGCCCTTGGCGCTCTCGTAATTTAATGAAAAGTATTTACGACAAATTAAAAATGATGTAAATTTAATTAAGAAAGTGACTTACTAATTTTTTTTTTGACATTTAAACATAAATGAAAAAGAATATGGAAGTCTGGGTGTTTACGGGGCTTACGACCGTCATAGGCTGGTTTAAGTGATCATTTTACACACGAGTAACATTCACCAATTCTACCCGTTATTGACAACCACACTACTCAAATTCTTGGAAGTTCTATATATATATGAACCAATTTAGAAACATTATTCTTGAATCACTAGAACTTCACTAGAGACATCTATTGGTGAGATGAAATCTCTGTAATTGGAGATAATCCAGATTTTGTGAAAAAGTATTTGGACACACTCAAAATGTAAATCTTCTTATTTTTTGGCATCTTAACATAGATGAAAAAGAATATAGAAGTCTAAGCATTTATATTTATTTCTTTCAATACTTCATTCATCTCTTAAAATTATTCATAAAACTTGAATGAATAACTGAAATCAATGAAAGAAAAATGTGCATACAATATCCTGAATATGAGCATAAAATTACACCTTTTCACGAGTATATTTTACAGTTCCCATATATTTCAGTAATCTGGTACGATCAGGTTTTATATGGCGCTTATTTTATTGTGTTTTAATTAAAATGTTAAAATACACAATATTGTTTTTAAAAATCTTCATAAAACAATGGATAAGGTATCAACCATAATTACATTTGTAGACAGAATTTGTGTATGTACATGTATATGTTGATGGTTCGATACGTGTGTACCACAAAATATACTCGGATTGTCCACTTATAGATCTGTGGTTATTGTTGTGGACTTCAAGTCAGAGATTCTGGGTTCGAACTCTCTCAACCACATGAGAATTGTAGGAAAAAATATTAAATTTATACATTAATTTGTATACAAAATAAAAACACAAATATTGTCTCACAAGAAAAAAAACATGTACAAATAATTGTTGGTGTGTTTGAAAATGCTTAAAATCAACCAATAAACGTATTTACAGAATATTCGAAGGCATTTATACACATACTTGTTCTTATGCTAGCAGCTTTTATGATTTATTTAAGACTGTTTTATTTTCCTAACGCAAACCAAAATATTCAATAGAATGAATAGATTTTTCTTAGAAATAAATTGCGAATACGTCGTTATAAGTATTTAAAATCTAGAATAAAATATGTCACAAATGTCTTCCACAAGAATACACAATATGGAACGTCCCGTCTCGTCCCACAGTCAGACCCAACGTATGTGTATTGTAAACATTTCACATGTGTACTGCATACACATAAATTCTTTTATGGAAACAGATTTATGAAATATTTCAAGGGGAGCGGAAAACCTTACGGGGCTGTTAGGGTCGGAAAATAACAAAGGAAAAATATAATACAAACAACGTTTTGATGGAAATTTCCTGCTTTACTTATCGTATTAAAACTTAACTATTACGAGACCCAGTCTGACATTATCGGGGATATATCTCAGCGTATTTATAACAGGTATAAAGTTTATTTATTCTTTTATTTTTTATTTATATTGTATAAAATCTGAAATCAATGTTTACATACAGATATGACCAATGGAAAACTGTTACTTTTTTGGTTACCTACGCATTTTGAAAAGAATTTGTTACTTTTTCTCTGTTAATATTTCTTTCCAGCTTAAGGGTACATGTTTAATACTTTCAAATATTCAAAGTCAATACGCGACTAGCTGCGCGAGAAGCTACAGGTATTTTACGTGTATTTTTTTTCAATACGAAAACGGCGTTTTGATAAAAAATGCAAAAATACCTGAGTTTGGAGAAAATTAAGTTGCGGGCTTTTCATGTCGAATTGGGTGTTTATAAATCTTTATTAAAATTAAACCTTAAATAAATAAATCTTCATTCACAAATTCTTGTCTCATCTACATTCACGTATCTCCTCATACATACCCACATACCCGCCGATTATTCCGACTCCTGACTTGACCACATTCAAGTATTTTAATGCTTAATTATGCCAAATTTTCGTCGATTTTTTTCTGCTTCTATTACCAACCGCATTCGCCTTATAAACTTGTTTTACTGTCCTTTCAGCACTCATTCGTTCTACATTTTCATTTTAATTTTCCACATGTCCAAACCATCTCAACAGACCGTTCTTAATTTTATCCATAACACTAATCTCAGCCTCGCATTCCTTATATCCCTATTAAAAAATCTTTCATACATCGTTTTGTCGCACATTTGTCAGAGAGATCGCATTTCGACTGCATTCAGTCTGCTTTCACACATCTATTACCAACTCCACGCTTAACTTCCATACATTAGAGTTGAAACCAGAACTCCATTGCGCACTGCCAGTAAGCTATACGTAATCTAGCAACAGTAAATCGACAAGTTTTGAAACTGTATTACGTTATATTATGGTGCCTTAACTAAACACATAATTTTAGACCTAAGGTCCCATATAACGTAGATACAGAGAAACTCCCTCATGTATTTGGGACCAGTAAGTTTCAGAGGTCAATAGTTCCATTATAACTGAAATGATATTGGTTAGGGCAGTAGTCGACAAATTTATTGATCAAAGAACCAAATATGGTATACACATTTCACCGATTTAAAAATTTCTTGAGAGTGAAATCTGTTTTTCAATACACATTAATTATTATTTTCATTTATGTCGGGTTGTGGTCCCGTGGTTAGTATCGTGGACGTCAGAGTTTCTCGGTTCGAATCCACTCTACCACAATTTGATACGTATTTCTAATAATGAACCGCTTAGGCTCACAGAAATAGTATGACATTGAAATATTTGTGTAAATAATAAAAAAAATCTGTTTATCTAAAAAAAAAATAGACTAGTTTTGAAACAATTTTCATGTTCTTCTTCTTCTTTTTCCATGTTCGCTCCCTAGGTGGAGCAAATGGCCAATACACGACAACAGGATTCGGACGTGACATACAAATGAAAGAGTTTTTGCTTAATAAAAAGCGTCTTTCGTCTCACCAATAGATATCTTTAGTGGAATTAAAGTAAATTCCAGCACTATGTCTCGAATTTGAACAGCATAAATAGAAATTTTAAGAATTTGAGTAGTGTGGTTGTCAATCATGGGTAGAATTGATTAATGTTACACGTGCATAAAGTGATCATTTGAACCAGCCTATGACGTTCGTAAGCCCCGTAAATGCCCAGACTTCCACAATTTTCTTCGTCTACGTAAAGATGTCAACAAATAATATAAATTATTGTAAATTAAATATTGGCTCCCAAAAAATTACCAAACAGTTTTGCTATTCACGTTTGGTTTTTTTGGTCCTAAAGGTTGCCGACCCCTGTACTTGGGGATGCTGAATTCTGTTAAATAAATTATTTCATCGACTGAATTCGAAAACCTCAATTAATATTATAATGGTCGAATTAAGTCAAGCGCAGGGTTAAATACTGGAGATTAATTTTAAATATTATTTAAGGTAGGTACTAGCATAATCCGACATAGTAATAAGATATTTTAAACGAGTCTGATTGGGGTCGATTTTCGATTCGGTGTTCTTCCTTAGCTTCGATTACATGAGATAATTTATATTGTAACTACTTTGCTTTGAAAGCTTTAAATTTATTTGTAAAAATTAACTATCACGCCACTTCTCCGCAGGGCTAGGCAGAGCAAATCCCAGAAAATCTTGGTCACAACTGTCGTCAAGAAGAGGGGATTCAGTTGTCAAGGCCATGTACTCCGCATGCCTCCCGAGAGCCGCCATCAAACTTGCCTCTTTTACAAGGCATCAGGTTCGCGCCGCCCAGGACGACCAGTTCGTCGGCAGTTCTCATCTGAACTTCGGGACGCGGACCTGACTCAGGAGGATGCAAGGGAGCTGGCGGCCGACAGAAAAGCCTGGAGACACTCTGTGAACTCCATATGCTCCACATAGAGAGCAGATATGGTTAAATAATAAAAAAACAATAATAATACATCCAGCATTGGAAAAAAAAATAATAATAAAATAATCCGCAGTTGACAAAAAAGAAGAAGAAGATATCAATCACCATTCAAACGTCTATCGTGCATTTTCATTTCAAACCCTTATCCGCACCCCAATGGTGCATAGGGCACTGCATTATATAAACACAGTGTTATCTTGATCGATAAAACACGAAGGAAAGGCGATCAGCCCTCCGCTTTAGGTACCAGTCCAGGGTAATATTGAGTAAATATTAGAGTCCGCCTCCGTAGTGTAATGGTGAACACGGCCGGCTACCATTCTGGAGGTCCCGGGTTCAATTTCCAGGGGGGGTCAAATAAATATAAGTGATTTTTTCACTGTAATATTTACTCAATATTACCCTATCGTACGTACATTCATCGACATAATATATTTCTCTTTATATATGTCCGCCTCCGTAGTGTAATGGTCAGCACGCTCGGCTACCGTTCTGGAGGTCCCGGGTTCGATTCCCAGGGGGGGTCAAATAAATATAAGTGATTTTTGACTGTAATATTTATTTAATAATACCCTGGACTGGTACCTGAAGCGGAGGGCTGATCACCTTTCCTTCATATGTAAACGATCAAGATAACACTGCGTTTATATGAAACAGTGCCCTATGCACCATTGGGGTGCAGATAAGGGTTTTATTTTTTTATTATATATAGAGGACTTTTAATATTAACCGAGTAAAAATATACCAATCGGGTTACACAAAATTTGCACAGAAAATCACAGAATTTATATAAGAAAAAAACAAACAGCACTTCCCTTAAAAGCATCTTTAAGCAGATTAAAAGCTGTCTTTTCGATAAACAAGATGGCGAAAAAACAAATCTGATACCTATTTTCCTTTGAAAAAGTGCCTTTCCCCGCCCGATGGGGGTTTAAATTCCGCTTCTTTCTCGCTCGTTATTTCCAAGGGGGTGGGGGTGAGTTAGAGGGAGTGGGAAGACGGTTATTAATCTTGGCTGGTTTTCGCTGTATGAATTTGTCACGCTAACTTTTTACCACGGGTCGGGGTGTTGTTTATTCGAAAATTAAATGTCAGGAGCATCCCCGTACTGGCAGTGAGTTGCTAAAGGTTTGGGTGAAAATTCAGCCTTGTTTATGCGAATGGAGTTGAAATGAAAGCGAGATACGAATAAAAATATTAACACAAGGTTCTGGTCATTGATTCTGCGGGCTTTAGGGAGTACTTTTTTTATAATTTGTACTTTATCTTGCCTAAACAGACCATGATTATTTACTGTTCTTTAGTAGAATTCATATTAAGATATGGGATTAATTCGACAAAAACAAAATTAAAAATGGTTCGAAATCTGCAATATTTCATAATCAAAAAAAATGTACCCATATTATATGTATAATCAAAGGGACAATCCAATCTTGTGATATAAACATTTCAAATAACTACCGGTACGTGGAATATTGTGGATGAGTATCATCGTTGAACAACAAACCAGATAAAAATATCGAAATCTTTTAGTACACAACCATGATACACAATTTACACACAACAAAGGTTTGATAGTCCCAAGAAAAAATATGGGAGTCGAACACTGCAATATATCGTTTCGAACATGTTTAATTTGTTACCGACGGATGTTAAAGGTCAAAATAACATAAGGAACAATGGCAAAATAATGAATGGGTGAATGATCAAGAGTTAATTTTATGAAAATTGTAAAACGTTTATATTCTTAATTTTTCACACTTTTTTGTGCGTTTATTAGGTTAAAATGGTTAAAAACAATGAAAAATGTATTAAAAAATAACCGACAAGACACAAGGTGGCTTGGTGAGTCTCTGAATTTTTTTTTTTAAATGTTTAAATTGTGATTTATATAAATTTAGTTAAAACTTTAAAAAATGCTTTGCTAGAACAGATCTGTCAGGAAGCCTAGATGCTTCAGTATCAGATCTGGGCATGCGGTGGGACAGCTTTCAATGTACAATGCGTTTAATATATGAATGCATTTATATGATGAAAACACTTTTTTCCAATCACAAAAATAAGCTTTTCATTTTATATTAAAAAGTTTATTCATATTTCATTTAAAAAAGAAGGAAACAATATTTAAATGGTACAAAAGATTATTCACCTACCTGAATACTTAACTAGAACCTAATACAATTTTGTGAGTTTTCATGCAAAATTTCACCTGTTCCTACAAAGTTTCTAGTTTAAAACTAGTTCAAAAACTGTAATTGCTTTGAAATTTGGAAGAAAACTAATAGAGAAGAGAAGAAGAAAAAACTATGATTGTGAATATCGTACATTGACAGTGTAAGTTATTATTACTAATATATCGAAACACATATATCGAAACACGACTTATGACTCTACAAAATTAATTTAATTTTTTGACAGCTGTTTTGCCTTGTAAGGGCATTATCTTATAGTCAAAGCTATCACAAAAAATAATTTATTGATTTGCGTTTAATTTGTAGAACTCCATTTTAATTTATGTATAAATTGTTAAATCAAACACAGATTTTTTGAGTCTATTAAGTTTTTTTTATTGTTATAAAATACATAAAATTTAAAATTATGACATTTTTTTGCCTAGTTAAGGCATTATTGAAAATGACATAACTAGGAGAAACAATTGTTACAATTTTAATTTTTATGTGTTTTTCAACAATGAAATACAACTTAGTAGACTTACAAAATCTTTGTTTGATTGAACAATTAATACAAAAAAAAATCAGTAAATGCAATAGATTCATAAATCGTGTTTTCATTTAAATAAAAATAAAAATATACTGGAGAAATTCATTAAAAGATATTCAAATGAATACAGTAAGCCTATTGAAATGGAAAAATGGAAGATTGAAAAAAAATCAGATAGGGAAAAAAATATACCTCTCGATATGCTGATAAATGGGAAATATTAAACTTGGTGATGCAGAATGAGCTCGAAGTCGATGGCGATGAAAAAAATACTATTTTAATTGTATATGTACATATATTGTTATGTGAAGAAACTTTCTCAACGTAATGTGAAGATAAATTCATATCGCTCACTCCTTATATGACGTTCTTGAAAGGAGTGAGTGATATGTAAAAAAAGTGAAGTCAGCACTGCCACTTTGGCGATGATATACACAAAGTAATGCAATACCCAACGCCCGAATATGCATGCAGTTTCTGCTTTTTAAGCATGTGTAAGTCGGGCGAAGTCACCGATGCAGATTTTGACGTTGCAACGTTACTGGTGATGTCTGTAGACCCTGACAAAGTAAAAGAATGATCCCGAAAGTACGACTTAGATAATGAGTTAGATAATCAAATAATGAATTCGACAGCGCGTTCAAGATAGTGAGAGAAAAGAAGATGAAAGTGAACTTGATGACACATTGAACTTATTCAGTTGTTTCTTCCAAATTAGTTTATTTATTTTAAAAATTTAAAGATTTATTTTATCGTCCACTTAATTTCAAGGTACTGATAGCAAAACTTAACGAATAGACATTGTCTTATCTTTAAGAATATTGCATGTGCCATAAAAAATTGTGTATTTTTTGAAGATATATTTTGATAATATAATATCCATGTATAGAAATTCAGATTATGAAAGGCAAAAATGTATTCGAGAGGAACAAAGAGACGCAGTTCATTAACTTTTAAATGTTATTGTCCCCACTACATGCAACTCCTTAAAAATCGTATATAAGTAGATAACACAAAATTCAAACGTATTTACGTCGCGCTCGCTCTTTTTCTCATAAAAAATTGTGTATTTTTTAAAGATATATTTTGATAATATAATATCCATGTATAGAAATTCAGATTATGAAAGGCAAAAATGTATTCGAGAGGAACAAAGAGACGCAGTTCATTAACTTTTAAATGTTACTGTCCCCACTACATGCAACTCCTTAAAAATCGTATATAAGTAGATAACATAAAATTCAAACTTGTTTACGTCGCGCTCGCTCTTTTTCTATTGGCGTCGCTTTATTCTTCTCGCCCTTATAAGTGTTTTATAATTTTCGATAAATAAATAATTGTCTTCATTTGCACGTTTCCGTCTTCCTTATCGTAAGTGTTCCAGAACCGTTAGTCGTAACACCAGTCAAAAGTGAAAGAATGAATCTAAGATGGCAACTAAAGCATCAGAGAGAGAAAGAGAGAAAAAAATCACTTCGAATGTGCTGCTATAATACTATTCAATCGTGACCCGACAGTGCGATAATAAGAGTGACAGAATAAACTCGAACTCTATGATGACAGAATGACCTCGACAATAAGGTAAGAGAGTGAGATAATGAATAAAATACTGAATGAGCGCACTAGCTAGTCCAGAAGAGTGAAATAATGAAAACTGGGTGACAATTCAAATTTGCTAGTTGACCCATGAGAGTGATGAAATGGACTTTAGACTGCAACCGTGAGAGTGCAAAAATGATATGATATGATGATGATGAAATGATATTGCCGATATTGCCCTTACACCCACGATGTGATAGAATAAACCTAGAGTGACTGAATAAACCTACCAGTACGCCTACAAGAGTTACAAAATGGTTGAGAGAATGTGGCATATGATGACTGTATGATTACAATGAAGCCTACTACAATGAAGCCATACGCACTTATAAATAGAATTAACCATGAATCCGCCAGTGCACTCATGAAAGCGATGGAATGATAAGGACAGATGATGACGCAATGATCCCTACAGTGTAGTTACACCTACGAAATAATATAATGAACCCAGAGTGACAGAATGATCTAGACAAATGATGACAGAATGATCCTGATAGTGCGGCTATACCTACCTACAAAATGGGTGAGAATGACGGAATGATATGGTCAATGTGACATAATGATAGGATGATCCCTATAGTGCAGTGATAGAATATATCTAAGGTGGCAGAATAGATCCGCTAGTGCGCTCGTGAGAGTGACAGAATGATCAGGATAGATGATGACAAAATGAGCCCAGAGTGATAGAATGAGCCCGCCAGTGAGGCTATACCCGTGAAGTGATAGAATGAACCCAGAGTGGCAGAATAGACCCGCCAATGCGATCGTGAGAGTGACAGAATGATCTGGATAGATGATGACATGATGAATGAGCTCAGAGTGACAGAATGAGCCCGCCAGTGAGGCTACGCCAGTGAAGTGATAGAATGAACCCAGAGTGGCAGAATAGACCCGCCAGTGCGCCCGTGAGAGTGACAGAATGATCTGGATAGATGATGACAGAATGAGCCCGCTATTGTGGCTACACCCGCGAAGTGACAGAATGACAGTGGGGCGGCCACGAAGGTGGGTCGGGATGCGGTACGCACCTCCTGCAGCTGGTCGCGCGCGTGCTGCAGCTGCAGCTCGCGCGCGCTGAGGCGCGCCGCCAGCGCGAGGCAGCGCTCCGCCTCGTCGCGCGCGTGCCGCAGCAGCGCGTGGCGCTCGCGCTCGCCCGCCCGGCGCTGCGTCAGCTCCTCGTCCCGCATCTGCACCACGTGACCAGTCAGAACCGACTGCCAATACCTCACACATCTAGCTATATGCACATTTTGCTCTTCTGCATGAGTACCCTCGTGTGATTCCCTGCTTATATGATATAAGCAATCTAAAAACATCATTGCAGTAAAAACCGACTGCCGATACAGTTACTTCTGTATGATTCCCTACTTACATGCCTTACCTATGATTCCCTACTATAGCAGGCCTGGCCAACCCGAATCGCACCCCGGGCCGCATCGATGACCTAAAATTTTCCCAAGGGCCGCATACAGACATTAGAAAAAAATCATAACAACGAATTTCAAACTTATTGAGTTTTTGTAAGTATTATAAATAATTTGAATGCAGAGTTAATTAGAAAGTACAATTAGAGTAATTGTGAAGAAAAAAAACATTACTGCGACCAGATGTGAGAAGAAAACACACATTGAACCAACAAAAAATGTATTTGTATAGTAATACACATTTTGAAAAAAAAGGACACATAAATCAAACAATATTAACAATTTTATTTTAAATAAAACCAATTTATTAATGGCCTCTCAGTTCGAGATTTAAGTTTTTTTTGCTTACTTAATTATTATAAATCTATCAATGAAGTTGCACACCTTAACTAGTTTTCGAGATTTATTGAGATTTCTTTAAATTGGCAATGATGAAGAGCGATCGAACGGATATTGTTCAGTGCTTTTATAACAATATGCATGACTTGGCTCATAGATAATACTTGAGGGCATAAATTTTGTTGATGTATCAAACCGTGTATAACAAATATATCACTGATTTAAAAGTATATCGTTCATACATGACCGCGGGCCGCGGGTTCGCCACCCGTACTATAAACAATTTAAAAACAGCCTTCTAGTCGAAACCGGCTGCCAATACTACCATATTACATCTAGCTGTGCACATTATGGTCTTCTGTAAGTACCCTTCCTACTTACATGATAAACACAATCTAAAAACAGCCTTCTAGTCGAAACCGGCTGCCAATACTACCATATTACATCTAGCTATGCACATTATGGTCTTCTGTAAGTACCCTTGTGTAATTTCCTACTTACATGATAAACACAATCTAAAAACAGCGTTTCAATCGAAACCGACTGCCTCTACTGTTACATCCATCTATATGCACATTATGGTCTTCTGAGTAAGCACCCTTCTGTGATTCCCTACTTACTTTATTTTTTATATTTTATTTGGGAATTTAAGAGAACAGTTATATCAAGTCTTTCATATATAGAGTATTACAAAATAAAAACTTGTACTTGTTAAATACTACATGATATACACAATCTAAAAATTATATTTAAGTCAAAACTTGTTGACAATACATCTAGCTGTGCACATTTTGGTCTTCTACGTAAGTACCTTGTATTATTTTTTACTAATATGGTATACGCAATCTAAAAACAGAGTTTCAATCAAAACCGACTGCTTATACGGTTATATCTAGCCATGAACATTGTGGTCTTCTCTGCGTTAGTACCCTTATGTGATTCCTTACTACTACGATATCCACAATCTAAAAAAATGCAGTCAAAACCAACTGCCAATATAATAACATCTTGCTATTCACTTTTTGGTATTCTGCGTAAGTACTCTGTGTGATTCCCTACTTATGGTATATCACTCACTCCTTTCAACAACGTCATATATAAAAAAAACTTGATTTTTAGTAAATGTAAATCGTTTTTTTTAAGTTTAAGAATATAATGAAATGTAAAAAAAAAAATATCAAACCACTTATTGCACCTTTTACTGTGCAACAGATCTTTTTACATAAATCCTGAAAGTTTTTTCTCCATTTGAAAAATATTATGTGCCTTTATCTAAAAAAAATTATTGATCAATACCATTATAAGTATAGATATATATATATATATATATATATATATATATATATATATATATATATATATATATATATATATATATATATATATATATATATATATATATATATATATATATATATATATATATATATATATATATATATATATATATATATATATATATATATATATATATATATATATATATATATATATATATATATATATATATATATATATATATATATATATATATATATATATACAAAACACAAATAAGCATATCGTAGTCATACAGGAGAAAGTGACCAAGTGCGTTGTTTTACAAAAACGTGATCATTGACTTATTTGATATCTTACTAGCTTAATATTGCCCAGAAAAATTCCAAAGGATTTTAAACTCGGAAGTATAATATATTGACTAGTTAAAAATGACTAACTGCATTCGTGTTTATTTTCTTGCCAAGCAATAGTGGCTTAAATGGCCCTCCTGAATATTTTACGTTTTGGTAGTTAGTCACTTCCTCCTGTACGACTACGATATATTTGAAACCAAACTTCTTAGGCTAAAGTACGTGTATTCACCTAAAAATCTGACTCTAAACAATTTAATAAAATTTTTCATTTTTTCCACATTGTTTCCCATTTCGCCCTAGGGCTGTAATCGGACAAACAATCTTAAAAGATTAAAGTACAGATAAAGTTAATTAAGTACGCAGTTACGCTAAATTAAGCTTGGCTTATAATACAAAGCTCCTGTTTAATAAAATAGAAAGTACCTAATTGAAAGGGTGACAAAAGGAGGAATAACAAATAGTATTGCGCGCGTGGGAACCGGCTAATCCCGAAATTACTATTCAATCGACTTGCTGACTGAATAAATAGGGTATCGTAGGAGCAATAATTGAAAAAGGGGTCATGTTAAAAGTAGAAGGATGTTTCTGGCAAATAAATGTGTTATATATCGGTTTTTAATTTAAGTTTTACTTGTTGAATAAAACTATTTCTTAAAATTTGTTGTGACACGCCTTTTGATGCATATACGGTGTTTCAAAATGATGTGGAATGCAAATACGTGCCAGTTCGAAATGTATCGATAGCGGAATGTATCGAAATACGTGTTACAATAAATTTATAGATACAGTTGTTATACAAAGTAAACATTTAATTAAAAATGAATAAATAAATAATTATTAAGTCCGAAAATTCCTAAAAATAGTACTGTAGATTTATGTTTTGAATTGGACATTATGTTACGAATTGGATCAATTTTGTTCACTGAAATTTAATGCAATAATAAATTATTAATTTATGTTCACAAATGGTAGATAGTAATTCACGAAACGATTGATAAAAGTTCATCAGTAAAATACTTTATTCCTTAATTTTAAATACGTAAGTTAAAAAGTTTTTAACGTATAGTCATCAACATATAAAAAGAGAATAAACGTTGTTATACTATCTGTAGATTAAAACTAATCTCAAAAACACACAAGTACATACAATATTTAAAAATATCAGCAGTTATTCTTAAGTTTATACGAGATAACTAGAATAAGTTGTAGATAAAAAAAATACATTTACGTTTTTGTTGACGATATAATATATTTTTCTTAAATATTTTCGACAGGATTGTTGTTGAACGACGATACATTAAGCTGCTTACGCACATACATATATATATATATATATATATATATATATATATATATATATATATATATATATATATATATATATATATATATATATATATATATACATATATATATATATATATATATACATATATATATATATATATATATATATAAACATATATATATATATATATATATATATATATATATATATATATATATATATATATATATATATATATATATATATATATATATATATATATATATATATATATATATATATATATATATATATATATATATATATATATATATATATATATATATATATATATATATATATATATATAAATTTCACATTAAATACAAATGAGGTATCTAAATGAACCAGAGGAAAAAGTTGTTAAAAATTATAAATTTTTCTACCCATACCTCCTTTTTTCTTATTGTAAAAGCTATTTTTGGCTCAATATGGCAGGATCACAGCAAAAAATATAAAACCTTAATTTTGACTTTTGTTAATGTTCAGCAGTTACAATTCAAACTAAAAATATATAAAAATGTCAGTTTCATCAAATCTACAAAGAATATATCACACTTTGTCAAAAATATCTAAAAATGTCGATTTCATCTAAATTCCATTAAAATTACCTAAATACATATCGCTCACTCCTTTCAAGAACGTCGTAAATTAAAAAACTTGATTTTTCAGGAGAACGTTTTTAAAGTTAAAAAATATAATGCAATATATTAAAAATAAATATCAAGGCACTTATTAAACTTTTTACTGTGCAGCAAATCTTTTTAGGTAAAACATGAAGGTTTTTTTTCCATTTGAAAAAAAATTTGTATGTTTAAAAAACTAATTAAACACTTCATTTTCTTCAAAATTCAAAAACAACACTTTCTGCCCTGTAGCGGGTAAATATTAAGTTAAAATATGCCTCTTTTGCTGGGATTTAGTACATTTTCTGAGCATTCCCAAAACATGCACAACTGAAAATTGACGATTTTTGATTTATGACGTTCTCAAAAGGAGTGAGCGATATATCAGTTCTTTCAAACTCGAAAAATTACCATCTAAAATTGTCAGCTCTATTTGAGCGTTTTGCACCTACGTCAGTATATGTTGGGTTGATAAAATAAAATTGTAATATGTGATCTTACTTGTTCATAGTTCCTGATAAAGTCTCTCAGTTCTCTCTCCTTATCCTCGAGTGAGGAATAAAGCTGTTTCATCTGATTTAGTAAGTCAAACTTTTCCGCCTTGAGCCTCTTCTTATCTGCCTTCAGGGCTGGAAAAATACAAAAAGGTCAATAAGTTCAATGTTAATCGAATAATCTACTGTCTAGATAACAAATCACCTAAAAAAAGTTACATTGCTGCAGTAAAAATCGGTATACTTGATTAAAAAAAAATACACCATATTTAATTTATGTGTTAATTTTAAATCAAACACAGATTTTTTGAGTCTACTAAGTTGTATTTTATTAACAAAAACACATAAAAAATTATATTGTGACAGTTGTTTCGCCTTGTTAGGGCATTATCAAACGAGACATTCGTTTGATAATGCCCTAACAAGGCGAAACAATTGTCACAATATAATTTTTTATGTGTTTTTGTTAATAAAATACAACTCAAAAAATTTGTGTTTGATTTAAAATTAATACATAAATTAAAATGGAGTCTACAAATTAAACGCCTAATCTATAAATAACCATATTTATTTCGTTAAAGACCCTTATCCCCACCCTATTAGTGCATAGGGCTCTGCATCATATAAACACAGTGTTATTTTGATCGTTAACACATGAAGGAAAGGTGACTAACTATCCGCTTCAGGTATTAGTCCAGGGTAATATTGAATAAATTTTACAGCAAAAAAATAACTTATATTTATTTGACCCCCTTGGGAATCGAACCCGGGACCTCCAGAACGGTTGTCGAGCGTGCTGACTATTATAATACGAAGGTGGACAAAACCAGCCTAGCCTAAACCAGCCTAGGTCAGATCGTAAGCCCTGTAAATATACAGACTTTCATATTATTTTTAATCTATGTTGAGATGTCAATGTTGGAAAGGACATTTATATTTACAGGGCTTACGATCTGTCCTAGGCTGGTTTAAGCTATCACTTTAACATTTAACTTTTTTTCCAAACATTTATCATTGCAGTATTCTATCCATGATTGACAACCACACTACTCAAATTTTGGAATTTCAATAATTTTTATATCATATGATTTGTACTGACATTTAAAAAATGCAAAAATAACTCATAAGAATAGAAACCTAGATTTGTGAACAAGGATTTGGACGCACCTAAAATGTTGTGAACATAACGAAAGGTTACTAACAATTGCTTACAAATAAATCAGCCTAAAAAAACAATCTGAATTTAACCAATTTTCTAACGCTTTATTCAATATTTTGAGTGAGTTGACTTCTCTGCCTTTATAAAAACAACAATTGAATTATCTTCACGTTGATCTGATAGAATGCCCTATGCACTCTAGGTGACGATATAAACCAGAAAGAAAATATGGGGCGCTGTGGAGCGGTTGGGTAGACGCTCGACTGCGAAACTGGCGTTGCGGGTTCGATTCCCGCCAATTATAAAATAAATTCAAGAAAGATTTATTTCAATTGGTCTGGGTGTTTGTGATGTATTTTTCACATTTACCGCCCCTATCCTTATTATCATACCTGCAGACAAGCTTCCAATAGAGGCTTTGTGGGTATTTATTCTTTTTATTTTAAAAAATATACAAATAAAATAATAAATAATGAAAAATAAGACAGTGACGTAAGAATGTGGAGTCAAGAATATGAGACTGGTTAAGAATTTGCAACTACAAATTACAAATATATTATTGATAATTGTTTGCCGAGTTTTGGTAGGCAGCTCGAATATCCCTAGAGCTCTGAAAAGCTAAAAGCAGACGGGTAAAACACTCACGGCCTTGATTTATTTCAGCTAAGGGTAGGTTCCACAATGAAGTACTGACTCGGGCACAGTTCACTGTTTAGGAACAATGGAATATTTGAACCCTTATAAAATTACCCTTTGTTATTTCTTCCATACAAGAATGTTCAAATTGGCAGCAAAAAAACCTAAAGCGTTAAAATTAAGATAGAATATATCATGAAAGTGAAATATTATTAAAAATGGTGTCTTAGGAAATATTTCGTAAGCTTTAAACATTAATAAAAAATACCCAGACTTCCATATTCTTCTTCATCTTTGATGGGATGTCAAAAAATAATATGAAAAATAACTCTTGTTATTGGAGTTAATCCAGATTTGTGAACAAGCATTTGGACACACTTAAAATGTTGTAAATTAATACAAAATAACACGTAACGTTTGTTATTATTTCTTCAGATACGGGATTATTCGCCCAACGGATGTTATATTCATATTTTAGATATATCAATTGGAGATGAAAAAATAATCGTTTTGATATGAAAGATAAGGAGAAAGGTAAGACGAGATGGTTATGGATCGGAGAGTCTTCATCTCGGAGCTTCGAAGTCGAGATTTTGTTCTAGAAGTATCTGCTCTTGCCTCAATCCCATATCCCATAAGTGGCTATTGGTCGATATATATGTGTATATTTATAAATACATAGTTACCAGGTTCCTAAAGTTCCAAGGTCCTTTAATATGCTAAATTCTTTTGTACTGAGCAGTCAATTTATAAGTAAAAGTTAATCCGTAAAAAAACGAAATGTAATAGGAAATTTGAAACAACTTTTTCATTATAACTTTTTCATGTAAACTTTGCCAAAGGGAGACCATAAAATTGAGTTGTACACACATCGCAAAGGATAAATAAAAATAAAAAGGGTCGCATTATATTAACTGGCTTAAAACCCTGCATAGATCAAGCGTTAAACGCAGTTTGCAAACTTCAATCGTTATCTGATAGCTGTGTCTTATAAAAAAAAAATTTTCATGAAATGTGACACGAAAACACGAATCAGTTTCACTAATTTAATATTGAAAATTTAATAATACAACAAAGTAGAAGATTCATTGCTGTATTTTAGAATTTATTAGGTATTAGAGTTCTGAAATCGAGGCCATGGGTACGAAATGGTTTAGCTAATCGAAAATCGATACTTTATTCATGGCTTATGTATATTCCAAAGCCGTATCATTGAATAAATGTGAAAGCCTTTTTTACTGCGTTCAGAATTTAAAGAAGAAATCATTTAATTCCCGTTTTTAATTTTAAATAAAATAAAATTATATGTAACAATAATAATTATCAAACATTTATGACATATAACTGACTTATAAACACAGCGTATTTTAAAGATACTTGATAAAAAAGTACAAAGTCAAAGTACACTGAATGGAGTAAAATTGCGGTCTCTCAGACGAATGTGTACGTACACGTATGATGTTTGTTCGAATGGTGAAATGATGTCTTGTGAAAGGTATAAAATTTATAAAGTTCGTACAAATTAAGTCTAGAGAATTCTCATTCATATGCAAGGGAAAATCTATTTAATTCGCAAAGTTCTCAACAGATGTCAGTTGAAATCGATTATTAAGAAACTCTATGCATCCAATAATTGAGGCAAAATATATCGCTCATTCCTTTCAACAACCTCATATATCAAAAATCGACAATTTTCAGTTGTGCATGTTTTCGGAATGCCCAGAAAATGTACTATATCCCAGCAAAAGCTGCATATTTTAAACTTAATATCTACCCGCTACGGGGCAGAAAGTGTCGTGTTTGCATTTTCAAGAAAAGGTATTGTTTAATTATTTTTTTTAAATATGCAAAATATTCGTTAAATGGAGAAAAAACATTCAGGTTTTTGCTAAAAAGATCTGTTGCATAATAAAAAGTTCAATAAGTGGCTTAATATTTATATTTAATACATTTTTAAACTTTGAAAAACGATCTCCTGAAAAATCAAGTTTTTTGTTATATGACGTTGTTGAAAGGTGTGAGCGATATGTTTTATGGTAGATATAATGTTGAACGATACACCGTGGATAATGTTATCACTTTAGCCAGCCAGATGCTAAGACCTGTAAAAGCTTAGTCTTCATATCCCCTCCCATAATAAAAGATTTTTCATCTTAATCATGAATCTTGTTTTTTTTTAATATAAAAACCATTAAGGTGATTTCGGGATCACATATTGTTCATAAAAATGTTCATCGGAAAATAAGTCCCTTTGTTACATAAAGCCTAAGGCATGTTAGTAACATCCATGAACATAAAACTCAAAAATAATTACATAAAAACATTATTATAAAACCTTTGTAAAAAATACATAAGGTAGATTTAGATAATTGGTTTTTAAAACATGTATTTTAATTTTAAAAAATCAATTGATTCAGTAAAAAAAAAACGTACTCCCAGACGAATATGCAGCAAAACAATGTATGATAGATTTTCGAATGGTGATATAGGTAAAGCATGCAAAGCCTAGATAAGCATTATCGATAAAATGAAGAAAAAAAAGAAATTATAATATTTAAAAAAAGGCAGTCAGCCAGTAAAAGGATGTTTCTGCCAGTGTCAAGTATTATTTTCATTTACAAACAAAATAATTTTAGAAAATAATAGTAACAATTAATACAAGATTTTATAGTTTAAATGAGTAAAGCTTTATCATTTTAGAAATTATGATTACAATTCTAGAATTAAGTTCAGAAAGAAGGGTGGATACTTGGGTGGGGAGTTGGATTCCTGCCTGCGTTAAGCTATTTAGAAAGTTCTCCTTCTCTGTTGTGAGTAGACACTGAAATTCAAGTAGATTAATTAATTTTTTCCGTATTTGCACTAAGTATTCTCTCTTAAACTCGAATCCATATACCTCCATTGTACTCTTATAATAAAAATTATTTGTAAATGCACTGGAGATTTTCCTACAATTCCATTAGTGGTCCATTGAATTATAATGGGATATCAGAAGTACGTATGGTATGACAATCTTCTGAATGCAGGAAATTCCTAGAATTCACTCGCCCACCTATCGACCCCAACCCTCTCCAGCCAGCAGTCCGTTCATCCCCGGCGCACAACACACCCCTAGACAGATAAAGGAATGTTTCAATGAAAGCCTCCAGCGCGGACCTTCCAATCACTGAGTTTATTGTGTTTTGTGGATATACGCGATGGATTTTTTATTATTTTCATATACAATATAGATAATTCTAGATGCTAGAAAACGTTTAAATTTTTTAACATTTCTCTACTTCGTCATTAAATATGTTATTTTATTAAAATTAAACAATTGAATATACCACTTTAATGAGTTTTATTTTTATTTACAACTAGTTTCGAAAACGACAGATGTTTTCATCTTCTGGTACAAATAAAAACTAACGAACAAAAATATATTTAGGTGTATATATGGGTTAATAAATATAGGGAGGGGGGTTAAGGAACAACATTTTTTGTAAAAGAAAACATTGATAATAAAAAAAATGTACTGGCCAAACTGCGAGAAGTCTAAGAATTAGAATAAGAGAACATCGCCGTGGACTAACAGGTAATTATTTTTCGGAATTTGCAAATCATATAATGGAAACTAACCACTCATTTGACTCCCATACACTTAAATTATTACACTCTGTTACAAATAAAGGTCAAGTCATGAATAATTTAGAAAATTTAGAAATACATACAAATTTTAATTCAGATAAAACAATAATTAATAATATACTGTTTCAAAATACGTCACCATTATTATCAATGTTTCCTTTTACAAAAAAAAACTTGTTCCTTAACCCCCCTCGAAATATTTATTAACCTATATATACACCTTAATATATTTTTGTTCGTTATTTTTAATTTGTACCAGAAGATGAAAACATCTGTCGTTTTCGAAACTAGACGTAAATAAAAATAAAACTCATTTAAGTGGTATATTCAAGTGTTTAATTTTAATAAAATAATCATGTCATTCCACAAAGTTAATGCCGAATCAATAAATAATATTTAATAAGTTGTTTTAAAATTGTTACGGTTGTAGGAAAAACCATCAGCATGATTAAAAATACGAAACGCTTTTACTAAATAAGCATGTATTTTTTCTTTATCAACGTAAATATAAGTATTCAGTTTTCATTTATTGACTACTTACTAGTATTTTTTCTTGAATGTTTTTCGGAGATACTTTGTGGCACATTTTATAAACTCTAAAAAATTAAACAACTTTGTTTTAACCATTTTTTATTGGTACACTTTTTTCCAACCGGTTTCGACAAAAACCTTGTCATCCTCAGGGTACGTATGCGCGCGCGGCTTCATACTGTTTTTGGACGATTCCATTTGTAGCTCACAAGTTGTCATCCGGAGTTGACGTATTCGCTGCGCAATGCTCAATAAAAGCAACATTTAGGATTTTTTCAAATCATATTTTTATATGGTGCACGGAGTGCGTAGAAGTTTTTGGTATCGTAAGGGAAGTGTTATTAATTATAACCTAATTATGAGTATTTCAATGTTTTAGAATTAGTGCATAAATCCCGAGGATGACTTAATAGTAGCATAGTTTACAAATGTCTGAGGTTGATTGATTTTGCGCCAACCTGTACAACATTTATTCAATACAAATTCGAGCAATGATTATAACATAACTATGATATTCAATTTTACACACGTAAGAACGAAATGAATACGTAAAATTATAGATTTTCCTTTACTGTTACCTTTCGAACCCATTAAGATATATTTATAGAATTAATATCTGATAGTGCAGTAGGTCGAATTTTCAAATGAAATATTAAGTTAATAAAGTTATACGCTAAAATTTCAACTGTGGAGGTGCTCACCAAAACGTTACATTTCCATTATAAACGATTTTAAGTAATCAGGAATTCTAACTTGTAAAATTGTTACGTTTTGGTGCGATTTAATGATTTCAATGATTTAATGATTTCGGAAATATTATTGTTCATCTAATTATTTAAAGAGAATAAGGATCAGATTAGAATATGATTGATATTAAATATGGTGAACAATATTCCCTTTCAAAGGATAATTTGGGTGTATACAAACGATGTCCTGTGATGAAGCCTTCATGCATAATGGAACATTCTAATTCGGAAATCGAAGGGAAATATGGAAGGTTTAGTTATAAAGGAACCTGAAGGATCTTTAAAGGATTCTGTGTGTTGATAAGACAGCAAGGGTGGGAATTTATAATATGAAATACTGACTATTTAAGTTATTTTAATAAAAAAGGTAAATTTTCTCCTTTGATAGTCCTAGTAATATTTTATTTATTATTTCGGCATTTACTTTGCGGAAAGACATGTTACAATCATTAAGAAAACACTTATACTAATTTTGAATATTGAAAGCATTCACTTTGTGGGTCATATTGATATATTATTTCGAGAAATAAAAATACTTTGTGTTCTGATCCACTCACATTTTTATTACCCAACTAGTTTCAGCAACAACCTGTTGCCCTCTTCAGGGTTTAATTTATTACTAAAATTATTCAAAATGGGACTTTGACTTACGTTTATGTGATTGTAATCAAATAAACGTAAGTCAAAGTCCCATTTTTAATATTTTTCCCATAAAATCAAACCCAACCTAAACAGAGTTATCTTCTTCCTTGCTCTTACCCCTCCTTAAAACACCATTACCCCCACCCCTACCCTTTTGAAACCCAACAACTTGTACACTGTTTCTTTTTCATATATATGTTTAGTTCTTTTTAGTTCTTTTTTATATATAATTTTATCGATAATGCTTATCTCAGCTTTGCATTCCTTCCTTATTTCACTATTCGCACATCTATCATACATCGTTTTGTCGCACATTCTTCTGAGAGATCGCATTTCGACTGCATTCAGTCTACTTTCATCCTTCTTTTGCCAACTCCATGTTTCACTTCCATATATTAGAGTTGGAACCAGTACTCCGTTGTGCACTGCCAGTTTAGCTTCCGCTGATAGGTTTTTATTTGCTATAACTGATTTCAGTGCACCATTCACTTTGTTCCCAGCATTCACTCTCCTTTCTATGTCTTTATCAATCTTTCCATCCCTAGAAAACATACTACCCAAATACACGAAATCATCTATCATCATTTCCGATACAATAAATAATTTCCATTTAGGTAATATCTATTCATTTTGTAATTTAAGTTTTACTTGGCTAGTATCACTAAAACAGAAATATTTACGAGGTAAAACTTAAATTAAAAATTAAAATATTTGTTTTTATAACTTCCAAGGGAATCGACCCCGGAACCTCCAACACCGCAGCCAAACTCTCTAGCCACCACACTATGGAGATGAAGAAGTATGGCTATTTTGTTTGTATACATATTGTACTAGACTTCATTAAACACAAAAGACGTGAAAATACGTCTAATAATTCACAACGATCATTTTTAATAGGACCTATTTAATAATAAAAAAGGCCCGTAAAAAAGTAGCTTCAAATTGAAAGAAAAACAACACAAAGGAAATATTTAATAGAATTAAAACGCTAAAAGTATTCAGAAAGAGTTCGCTTGAATCGCGTCTAATTTAAATAGCTTTAACGAAATTCCTTCGAGCTCCTTGGAATACCGAATAAAGAATTGAATCCTTTAACTACAAAGCACTGATTTTAATCGCTGCTTCATAATCTAAAATATGCTAAAATAACAAATCACCCCTTTCGGGGAAATTTCCTATCGAAAGAAAACGATCTTCGGGTCTGAGGGCATAATAATTTCCGGCCGCACAAAGATCTGAGACGTTTTCTCGATATTTCTCTCGTCACCTGAACCTTTATTCCTGAAATTGTAAAAGTACCGTGGGAAGAGGATTAGCAGAGGGAAGATGGAGGATATCCCGCGGGATTTCGGCGGGATAAACCTTTATTTACGTTTCCCTTTCAGAAATTCTCACCAAATAATACGACGTCGAATTGAATTTTGTTGGGATTTCCCGATATAATGATGCTGAAGAGTACGGAAAGTTGTCATGTTCGATTTATTCTACACTCAGTAAATTGAGAATTTTTTCATCGACATAGCTAATAATCAATTAAAATGTAAACTAATAAAGCTAATTACCGAAAATAACATTAAACAATATTAACAACATTTTGAGTGTGTCCAAATACTTTTTCGCAAATCTGGATTATCTCCAATTATAGGAGTTATTTTTTATATATTTTTTTTCAACATTTTGAGTGTGTCCAAATACTTGTTCACAAAATCTGGATTATCTCCAATTACAGGAGTTATTTTCATATTATTTTTTGACATCTCATCAAAGATGAAGAAGAATATGGAAGTCTGGGCATTTACGGGGCTTACGACCGTCATAGGCTGGTTTAAGTGATCACTTTACACACGTGTAACATTCACCAATTCTACCCATTATTTTACCCATTATTCTACAAGTATTTGGACACACTCAAAATGTTGTAAATAAATTATCTGGTCAAATTATAAGCTTAATAATAAAAATGAAAATGGTATTTTCTGGCGTTTCTCATGTGTGTGATTATAATCCAGGATTCGGATCTCACATACTAATATAAGAGTTTCTGCTTAATAAAAAGCTTCTTTACATCTCACCAATAGATGTCTCTAGTGAAGTTCTAGTGATTCATGAACAAGGTTTTTAAATTGGTTCATATATATAAAACTTCCAATAATTTGAGTACTGTGGTTGTCAATAATGGGTAGAATTGGTGAATGTTACACGTGTGTAAAGTGATCACTTAAACCAGCCTACGACGGTCGTAAGCCCCGTAAATGCCCAGACTTCCATATTCTTCTTCATCTTTGATGAGATGTCAAAAAATAATATTTTTTTTCACATGGATTCATCATCTTTGTTAAGATGTCAAAAAAAATTATATGAAAAATAACTCCTATAATTGAGGATAATCCAGATTTATGAACAAGTATTTGGACATAGTCAAAATGTTGTTGAATAAATTATCTGATCCAATTATAAGCTTAAATAAAAATAAAAATAAAAAAAGTACATTTTCTAGGCTTTTTCCATGTATATATGTGATTATATCCAGGATTCGGACCTTACATACAAATGATGAAATTCAACTCAATAAAAGCTTCTTTTATCTCTCCATAGATTTCTCTAGTGAAAATCTAGTGAATTCAAGTACTATATTTCGAATTTGAACAATATTCGTTTATTTAGAAATTCCAAGAATTTGAGTAGTGTGGTTGTCAATCATGGGTAGAATTGGTGAATGTTGCACGTGTGTAAAGTGATCACTTATAAACCAGGCTATGAGGTCGTTACCCCCTCGAATGCCCAGATTTCCATATTCTTCCTCATCTATGTTGAGATGTCAAAAAATTATGTTAAAAATAATCCAGATTTGTGTATTGGAACACACTCAAAATGTTGTAATATAAATTCCATTAATTGATTCGGCAGTCACTTTGTGGTGATATGTACGCATTTTTAATGTGTAAAAATGCATTCATAAAATAATAATTTTTATTTTGTAAAAATGCATAAACAAATAAAATTCAGGAACAATGAAATTGCTCCCGAATTTCAGGCGCTGAACTGTATAAACTGGTTGGAATCATCTGTTTTAATATTTAACTCTTCCATCGTCGGTCGAATCAAATATGACTAAACTATTCACAGGGGATTAGTTAATGCTTCTGTTTGAGTTGACTAGTTGCACAATACAAAACATTCTCACGGGATCGGAAGGGTTTACTTAGTTTAAAGAGAAATTCAAACACGTTTTCACTGCATTCTGCAAAATGTTATGTTAGCAATACAAATATTGAAGCGGTTCAATACAATTTAATGACGTCAATATAAACAAATAATTATTTTTATATTTTATATATTAAAAATATTGTTAAATTCGTAGTATGGTGATATAACACTCTCATCGTTCACTTTGTGTAATACCACTGAATCATTTTTTTAAAGAGAAATATTGGTGTTTTTAATTTTTGTATTTATGTATATTTAGGTTTTTATTATAATTATTACTATTTATATTATTTTTATTATTTTTATTATTATTATTTTGTCCGCCTCCGTAGTGTAATGGTCAGCATGCTCACCTATCGTTCTGGAGGTTCCGGGTTCGATTCCCAGGGGGGTTTAATAAATATAAGTGATTTTTTCACTCTTATTTTTATTCAATATTACACTGGACTGGTACCTGAAGTGGAGGGCTGATCACCTTTCCTTCATGCGTAATCGATCGAGATAACACTGCGTTTATATGAAGCAGTGCCCTATGCACCATTGGGGTGCGGTAAGGGATTTTTTATATTATTATATTATTATTTACAAAAATGCTTCAATTTCATGCTATTTCTGTCAGCCTAAGCGGCCCATAGTTTGAAAAAGGTATCAAACTGTGAAAGAATGGGTTCGAACCGAGAAACTCTAACTTAAGAGTCCACGACACTAACCACGGGACCACAACCTGAGAGAGTCGTCAATATTAAAGATGTCTTAACATGAAATGAAACATCTATCGTTTTTTTGTACGACGAAAGATGGAAGTCTGAGTATCTCAGGTATCTAGCATTTGGATGGATAAAGTGATCATTTTTTACACTTTTTTTGCATTTTAAAACAATTGTGAACATTTTGTTTATTAAGACCATTGTAAACATTGTGAATTGATAATATAACACTCTCCTTATCATTCATCGTTCAAAGTAAACAAGTGAAATAAGGCTCTCCTTATCTCTTCACCTTGCTTCATTGTCAATAACGTTATATTATAATAAAATACTCTCCTTATCATTCATCGTTTCACTTTGTGTAATACCACCTAATATTAAAAATATTGTTTACTTTATGGTACGGTAATATAACACTCTCCGTGTCATTCATCGTAACTATGTGTAATACCACATAAATTGTTAATTTAATTTAATGATAATCATTGATAATTTTGTCGTATAGTAATATAACCGTACCTTATCATTCATTGTTTACCACCTAAAAATATATGTATAATACCACTTAAAAATATTCTTTTTATATACATATTATAAAATAATTCATTCTAAATTTTCATTAAAAATTCTAATAAATTAAAAATGGAAATGAATCAAATTATTTAAATTGGTCAATAAATCAATCAACAGCAATACAAATCAACAGTTGAATGCATTGCGAGGAAGCTGTTGAATATAAATTAAACCTTAACTGACAGGTAGAAGAATGAATACATATTAAATTTCGCAGTAGTTATCGGTTAAACTACCATTATGAAATTGAACGTTGATTAATAACGACTTCATTCGATTCGCACGAAATCTAGTAACAGTAAATGACGGATAACGCAAAGGAAAATTCGTACTGTAACTGCCGGTTGGCGGTTAAACTCGGATCGGATAAATGGGGTTTAGTTCCAGCATCAGCCGACAGATTGCGCCAATTGTTAATGTCACCGGGGAATTGGTCACGTGACGAGGGAATAGTGATGTGACAGGCCGATTCGAGCGGCCGAGCGATCAATGTCACATCTCAATGGGAGGTGATGAGTCGCTACATTTGTTTTCTCACCTCCCTTTGTGTCATAATGAATGATCTTAAATAATATACAGATTCAGAGAGCGGTTATCATATTACTGCAGTCGCTCATATTTCTTTGAATCGTTAATGAAAGTCATTTTAATATTCCTATATTTAATTTACATACATGACGTGTTTGGAAGTAAAGCATAAAATCGGCAATAAGGAAGGATGAAAGTAGACTGAATGAAGACGTAATGCGATCTCTCAGAGGAATGTGTGGCAAAACGATGTTCGAATGGTGAAATAAGGAACAAATGCAAAGCTGCTATAAGCAATATCGATAAAATTACGAAAGGTGTGTTGAGATGATTTGGACATATGGAACGAAAGAACGCTAAAACAAATAAATGGAGCGAATGTAGTTGGAAATAGAAACCGAGGAAGATCGAGAAAACCTCAGGCACGATCAGGTATCTATGTTAAATACTTGAAAGTGGTCAGGTTAGGAGCAATAATAATCGGCGGGTATGTATGAAGAGATGCATGAACGTGAAAGAGGCGAATAATTTTTTCGAAGACACAGTTTGTCATTCTATTCTCTGTGCTTACCACTCCGTCTTTGAAAACATACTTCACCTCTTCCAAGTTTGTGCATGTCCTCATACATACCCGCCGATTATTTCAACTCCTTACCTGTCCGCTTTCAAGTATTTGACATACCTGATCGTGTCAATTTTTTCTCGGTCTTCCTCTGTTCTTTTTTGCAACAACATTCGCCTCATAAATTTTATACAGTAAATGGTATATTCCTCCTTGGATGAAGGTTTACCTCAGAATTGTCCCACGAACTGTGGTCTACGAGCCCGATTTGGGATAACTGGAATACGAAAGTTTGCAATATGGATTAAGGGGGCGAGCTAGCCGCTGCTAAGAACACGGCTGTTTTGTATGCAAGGGTGGTCCTCCCTTCCCACAGACAAGCTGCGCCGAAGACATACGTGACAAATCCATTAGGGGAGCGGGTTAGTTAAATTCGGGGTAGGTTGTAATGTGACCTTTACGGGTTTTAAATGCGGCCATACCCTCGTGCATACAGAGGTGGTCTAAAGGAAATGGGATTTTTAAAATGGAGTTCGTGAGGTAAACGTTTGAGAGTGTTTTTAACTTATCCTGAACTCAGAGGGGGATTTAAATCACCCTTAAACAACGTTTCACTTGGCAATTTAATAATAATTTCAGCAATTTCATTAATATGTTTGTTATAATACTAATTGGTCATTTTTTGTTAAAAAATACTTGATCCAACGGTCAAACGGTCCGTGTCATCGTATCTCTTATTAAAGGATACGAAACTATTTTTTTTTTTAAATTTTTCTTATGTATATAAGTTATGTTCATTTTGTCATATCATAAATTCCATGATTTTTTTTAAATTCCACCAATACATCTCATTAGGTGATTTAATAATAATCCGCAAAAAACACATATCATTAATGTGATAATTGTTACATAATTGTAAACATTTATTAATCTCCCATTTATGATTGATCAACCGACTAAAATTTGAGTCAAAATATTTGGAAAATCAAATAAACGACAAAAAATGCAGAATTTGTGAACAGAAATTTAGACACACTCATTCAATGTTTGTGAGTAAAACACATGTTTTAATTTTATTAAATTATTGGACATAGTCTTTTTCTATTTATTTAGGTAATTAAACTACTCATTACGACACTTTTAATCACCTACCATAACAAAAAAATATGATGATCATAAATATTGACATTTTTTACACAATTATTTATTCATTGAAAATAGCAACAATTACAAAAGTAAGGTGAATATTTTTCAAAACAATTTTATTTTATAAAATATTTTTTTAGACACATATGTACATGTATTTATTTTATTTTATGAAATTTTTCTTAAATGTTTTTTAAAACAACTTTTACCCACATATTTCATGAAATTTTCATAATTGTAGTTTTTTTTACCTTGTCTCTCAAAAGGTTGCCAACCACTGGTTTCAACGATGTTTGTGTGTTATTTATGTTGTATAGTCAGTAAATAAATGATCGACTCACCAATAACCGCTTCCCTGGCCAGCCTCAGCTCGGCCTCCAAGGTCCTGATCCTGGCGTCGCCCTCCTCGCCTCGCTCCGCGCCCGGCTCGCCTCGCTCCGCGCCCGGCTCGCCCCGCCCGGCGCCCGCAAGCAGCGCCGTGCCCGCCTCGCCTCGCTCCGCGCCCGCCACCACGAGCCGGCGCAGGCGGGCCACCTCGCCGCGCAGACGCTCGTTCTCGTGGCGCAGGCGGCGCGGCGCGTCCAGCAGGCGCGGCGAGGCGGGCGCCGGCTCGACGGGTGCGCGCGGCGAGGCGGGTGCCGAGGCAGGGCATATGTTGCTGCCCGGATGAGGCGCCTCGGGCGTGGTGCGGTTCTCGCGCCCGGAACCGGAGCGCCCTGACGTGTCGTCTGAAACCAAATCATTAAACAAATCAAATAATGATAAGGTTTTATTTAGATAATTATATATAAAGGTTTTATTTTTATTTAATTTAATTTTCATTATTTGTCTTGGACTACAGTTTTGATCTTTCTTTTTTTTTCCCTTTTCCTTCCTCCCGTCCTTCTTCCAGGTAATTTTAAAATTTTGGAATGTTACCTTTTTTTGTTATTCAATAATGTAAATGTATTTATGTAACTGTTCTGTAAAGTTTCCAAATAAAATAAAATAAAAATAAAATCAAATACAATTTATAAAAAACATCTAAAAATAACTGTGACAATGATTGTGACAATTGTTTCGCCTTGTTATAGCATTTTTAGATTTTATTATACATTTTTGACATTTAATATATATGTAATTTCAATATTTTATATAAAAGCCTCAACTTTAGATAAAATTGACTCTTTTTATATGAGGAAGATCAAAATTGAATTTGTACGGCACGGTAGCTAAACACGCTAACTATTACACTACGGAGGCGGACAAATTGTAGTCGAATAGAAATGAGAACGATATTTTTGTGGTATTTGGTATGTATTTTAAAACTATGTATATTTTCAGAGGTAACGTTAATTTGTAACCACGAAATACAGTAATATTAACCCTTGAGAGCTCCTAAAATATCCCTGTAAGCCTCGCTTACAATTTCACGTGACTAATGTTTTCTATTAGCATATCAAGATAAGGCGAAACGAATTTATTCTTCTGCAGCGGAGGCCTTCGCTAAAGTGTGTAATACGATTAAGGAACAACTTAATTCTATATTAAATGTTGCGTGTCTCAAATTATTCAAAACATTATTATTTTCACATTTTAGGAAGATAAATCATGACTGATCCCGAAATACACCTCTGCTTTAATTCAAGTTAAAGTACCTGATTCACAATTAAAAGCGAAATCATACTTATTTTTACATCCGGGTTTTAAAAAAACTTGAGACGGAGACAATTTTTGTATGGCTCTCGTCTCAGGATAGAGAAAATTGCCAATTCATCATTTATAAGTGAAAGAGAACTATTAGTAGGTGCTTGTGTGTAGTACAGTATAAGTGAAAGAGAACACTCGTAGATACACTTATATAGCACAAAACCAGTGAAAGAGAACTCCTTAGATAGAGAAAATTACCAATTCATTCATTCATTCATTTATAAGGAGAACTATTAGTAAGTGCTTGTATGTAGTACAGTACGTGAAAGAGATCACCCGTAGATACAATTACATATATAGCACAAAACCAGTGAAAGAGAACTCCTTAGATGTAGTACAGTACAAGTGAAAGAAAACTACTTGTAGATACTCAGATGTAGTACAGTTCAAGTAAAAGAGAACTACTCGTTGATATTCGTTTGTAGTATAGTACAAGTGAAAGAATACTACTTGTAGATACTCAAATGTAGTACAGTACAGATGAAAGAGAACTACTCGTTTTCATAAGTGTATGCAGTATAGTAAAAGTGAAAGAAAATAATTCGTTAGATACCTACTCGTATATAGTATGGTACAAGTAAAAAAAAACTACAAGCAGGAGTTATAGTACACTTGAAAGAGAACTACTCATATGTAGTACAGTACAACCGAGAGAAAACTACTCGTAAGTATGTAGTATAGTACAAGTGAAAGATAACTACACGAATAAAGTACAGTATGACTGAAAGAGAACTAATCGTAAATACTCGTTTGTAGTACAGTACAAGTAAATGAGAACTACTCGTAAATACTCACATGTACAAGTAAAAGAGAAAAACTTGTACGTTGTTTTAATACATATTTAGATTTACATGTTCCCCATTACAAGAAGCTGTATAAAACTATAAGGTTGTATTCAACATTCCTTTGAAACAGTACTCTAAGATTTTAATCGTCATACTTCAGATGTTTTAATTATTTTTGTGGCAAACAAACATTTTAGATTTTATTTTCGTGAAGGTTTTATTTGTTTAATTTTCTCGTAAAATTGTGGTATTCATTCTTATCTCTGGTCGTTTTACTGTCTTGGTTTTAGCCTTCGTTTGTCTTTAAAATGATTTCATAAAATGTTTGAACATTCTGTAATGAAAAATATCACCAAGAACCCACGCAAAAATAACTCGAAATCGCCTTCAATAACTCTGCAAACAACATAAAGAATTTTCTCTAATATTTAATTTTTCAAAATAACTTCTTTTATTAGATTTGGGCATTTTTCAACCCTGTACCGAAAATAAAAGCAGATTTTATAATATTTATACAATATATCCCATAAATGTGGCATAAAAATAATATTGTTTTTTTTTTTAAATATAATAGTTAAGCTCAAATAGTAAATTTGAGTATTTTGAATTTAAGAGAAAGCGACAAAAATTAAAACAACTAGAACAGTGGATATTTTTCTAAAAAGACGAAATTGGTTTGTTAAAATTATAATACGTTCAAGGACTATGGAAAAATCAAATGTATTACTATTTACCTCTCAATGAAAGCAACTGTAATTTTCGAAAATAATATGATATAATAAAACCCTTATCCGCACCCCAATGGTGCATAGGGCACTGCGTCATATAAATGCAGTGTTATCTTGATAGTTTACACATGAAGGAAAGGTGATCAGCCCTCCGCTTCAGGTACCAGTCCAGGGTAATATAGAATAAATACGACAGTGAAAAAATCACTTATATTTATTTTACCCCCCTTGGGAATCGAACCCGGGACCTCCAGAACGGTAGCCGAGCGTGCTGACCATTGCACTGCGGAGGCGGACAGTTTTCGTGTTTCCATTAACAATTCAAAACAAATGTAATGGAGATGAAATATTTCATGAAAGGTGTTTTTAGTATTACATATGAGTATACTGATAGAAATACATTCATATGTTTGTGTGTACCATATATTCAGGTATGTTGCTTAACCCACGACTGCCCCTAGGGTCCATATGGGCCAGAAATTTTTGACTGCTCAACTGCCCAGGATTTTTTTTTCTAATTTCCAATTTTTTTTTTCGTTAAAAAAAATGAAAACTCTAAATAACGGAATAAATGTAAACTGGTATGAAGCAGTATTATCAGTGTTACTAAAGAAGTGTTGCCAGCCCAAATAAATGAAAAAAACGGTAGTCGAGCAATAATCAATAATATAATATTATTTATTGAAATCTCATCAAAGATGAAGAAGAATATGGAAGTCTGGGCATTTACGGGGCTGACGACCGCCATAGGCTTGTTTAAGTGATCACTTTACACACGTGTAACATTCACCAATTCTACCCATTATTGACAACCACACTACTCAAATTCTTGAAAGTTCTATATATATGAACTAATTTTGAAACATTGTTCTTGAATCACTAATGGGTAGAAGTGGTGAATGTTACACGTGTGTAAAGTGATCACTTAAACCAGCCTATGACGGTCGTCAGCCCCGTAAATGCCCTGACTTCCATATTCTTCTTCATCTTTGATGAGATGTCAAAAAATAATATGAAAAATACTCCTATAATTGGAGATAATCCTGATTTGCAAACAAGTATTTGGGGACACTCAAAATGTTGTAAATAATATAATCCTTTACATTTGGGCCCATGTGGACCCCGTGGGCGTTGGAGAGGTTTCCATGGTATGGGCAGTCAAGAGTTATAAACATTGCTTCGGCATTTCTCACACAAAAATCTCAAAATTCTCAAAAATCCAATGTCTCTCCGATTTAAAAATCTTTCCTCTGTATTTATTGGAAATAAAAAATTCAAGCACCTATAAAAGGTATCACACGACACGAAAGCAATATTTTTTCTGAGAAAGCCCTCTCCCGGGTGAAGAAAGCCTCTTTTTAAAAAGCATTAATGATAGCAGATCTCGGTAAGAGTTCGCCTAATGTTAGTTTTATTACTTCGCCAAAGTAAACTTCACCGACTCGTCTGACAAAAAGAGGATACTCCGTAAAATTAAAAATAATGCCTCCTAGATTAAGAAAAGTTTAAAGAATGTTTTAATGTTAATTTTAAGACGTTTTTAATACTTTGAAGTAGATTTAAATTAGTTTTGAACATTTTGCAAAATTTAATCAATTTAAGGTAATACTAAACTAAGTCCCAAGGTAGACGACTCCCGGGCAGACCGCCAAACAAATCGATTGACAGCGGGGAATTCACATCGCAGGAGGCAAATCCCTCTTAAAAACAGGCATCCAACAAACGAAGAAGAAGAAAAAGAAAACTAAACTTGAATATTAAAAAAAAACTAACTAATCGTTATGCCGCTTCGTAGGCAGATAGAATAGAATGCCAATCTGTGTTTGCAAAAAATCTACGCCTCTTCCAAATTCATGCATCTCCTCATACAAACCTGTCAATTATTCCGACTCCTGATCTGATCACTTTTAAGTTTTTTTAAATACTTGATCATGCCAAGTTTTGATCGGTTTTCCTTTGCTTTTATTACTTATCACATTCGCCTCATAAATTTGTTTTACTTTACCACAATTTAATACCTATTTCTAATAATGAGCCGCTTAGGCTAAAAGAAATATTATGAAATTAAAATATTTTTATAAATAATAAAAACAAAAATTTTTCTTTAAAAAAAAAAAAAGAATAATTTAATTTATTTAGCAATTGGCGAGAATCGAACCCACGACGCCAGTTTCACAGTCGAGCGTCTACCCAACCACGTCACGGTGCCTGTCGCTTGCAGACGCATGCAAGATCCTATCCGGATTATTTTACATACTGGGAGAAGCCTGAAAACATGATTCTAAATTTAATGCAGCTTACATGTCGTGAATAAAATGTTTTCATTTGCAGTAAGCCACTACTCACGAGTGCAGTTTGAACTCAGCCGCAGAGTTTTCGATTCAATAAACTTACAGCCAGATAGCGCATTTTCAATAACGGTCCAGACCGGAAGCCTGGCACCGCTTCCGCCGTAGAAGTTTGCCGGAGTCTGCAGCGGGGGTGATGGAGAGATAAGACCTAGGAAGCCACTTCCGCCTGCATGCGCCGAGATTTATATGCGCGAATGTGTATCAACGTAATATCACGTGTATGAATGCATTCGCGCGAAGTGTTTGCCGGTCGTAAATAAGGCGGAACCAGCTTCTGCCAGCAATACCTATCATGAACACACCCATATATCGCTGGTGATGTTATAATATCACCAACAATATATGTGGAGGTCCTCACCAAAACGGTACATTTCCGTTATAAATGATTTTAAGTTTTATACACGTAAGAAAAAAATTAATACGTAAAATTATAAATTTTCCTTGACCATTCGAACCCATTAAGATATATTTATAGAATTAATATTATTTTTTGACATCTCATCAAAGATGAAGAAGAATATGGAAGTCTGGGCATTTACGGGGCTGACGACCGTCATAGGCTGGTTTTAGTGATCACTTTACACACGTGTAACATTCACCAATTCTACCCATTATTGACAACCACACTACTCAAATTCTCGGAAGTTCAATATATATGAACCAATTTAGAAACCTTGTTCTTGAATCACTAGAACTTCACTAGAGACATCTATTGGTGAGATGTAAAGAAGCTTTTTACTAAGCAGAAACTCTTATATTAGTATGTGAGGTCCGAATCCTGGATTATAACCACACACATGAGAAACGCCAGAAAATACCATTTTCATTTTTATTAATTAAGCTTATAATTTGACCAGATAATTTATTTACAACATTTTGAGTGTGTCCAAATACTTGTTCACAGAATCTGGATTATCTCCAATTACAGCAGTTATTTTCATATTTTTTTTGACATTTCATCAAAGATGAAGAAGAATATGGAAGTCTGGGCATTTACGGCCTATGACGGTCGTCAGCCCCGTAAATGCCCAGACTTCCATATTCTTCTTAGTCTTTGATGAGATGTCAAAAAATAATATGAAAATAACTCCTGTAATTGGAGATAATCCAGTATTTGGACACACTCAAAATGTTGTATATAGAATTAATATCTGATAGTGAAGTAGGTCAAATTTTCAAATGAAATATTACGTGGATAAAGTTATACGCTAGAATTTCGACTGTGGAGGTGCTCACCAAAACGTTACATTTCTATTATACATGATTTTATGTAATCAGGAATTCTAGCTTGAAAAAAATGTTAAGCCTTGGTGCGATTTAATGATTTCATATTGGTTTTACACAGAATTGGTCACGTTTTGTCGCAAGTTAAATAAAGATTTCGATAGAATACAATCAACTGAACAGATTTGCATTTAAATGATTTTTGTGCAATATTGGAAATGTAACTTAACTTCACATATCCTATCTCAAGAACAGACTGTTTTTACTACTAACAGTTTCCTATGGCACGTGTGATTGCTTTGAAATTGTGACACAAAATTGCATACAAATACGTGCGTGTGTTTAAATACCTGTAACAAGTATTTTTTTAACCCTCCCTTCCCGGTGTTGTGTACCTTATACACATTGCTTCTAATGACCATAATATCTCTTTAAATATAATAAATAAAAGGCTAAGATTTACAGGGTATTCCTCCATAACATATTTACGCATTGATTTAAAAAATAATATTAAGAATAATCAGAAGTATGGGGTACATCGAAGGTATTTTGTAAATATCGGAAACAAATTCGCGTATAAATAGTACGTGAAGAGTGTGCGGGAACCACGACACTATAATCGTATTCCCATCTCACTCTTGCATACTTGCACTGTGCAAGCGTGAGGAGCTCAAAGCTCAATGTTCTCTGGCTAGCTAGTGGGTTAGCGGCAGTAGCTCTTGAGCTTTCGACAAGAGTGGACCTATGCTTGTTACGTTTAGAACCAATAATATCCTAAAAAAGAGAAAACATATAATTATATCACTTTATTTTATCATAAAGTATACAACATGTAATATATTATGTACAAATTGGCTACAGCCATTAATAAAGAAGAAAAAAAATAATACAAAATGGCGGATCTATCTAAATGCACTTCAACCGTCTGCAGTATGGACATTGCAAGCAGGTGGGATGTGTTTCATTGGTAATCAAGGGAATTTACGTTCTCCATTTTCCTGAGGGAAAGACAGGATACGTTTTCCATTCGGAGTAATATAAATAATGGCCAATAAAACTGAGTGAAATTCTCTGGACGGTAAGTACAGCTGTGGTCTGAACTCAAGTATGCACTGAAAACGAATATAATTGCAAATTTTAATGAAACTCATCAATTCTACCAACTAACCATCATACTGCTTTCCGCAGGGGCAGGCAGAGAGAATATATGCATGATTTTGTTATATTTGTTGGTTTATTATCCGTTTGTATGTTGTTAGTTAAAAACTAACGCATAATTTTTTTTCTGCCATGTTACGGCATTTTTAAACTTCTGTCAAACTTAGTGCCATAACAAGGCGAAACAGATGTCAGAAATTTTATTTTGATGATTTTTTTACTATAAAATACAAATAAGTATAAAAATTCAAATGGAGTTCTACAAATTAAACTCCAAATCTATAAATTAATAAACTTACTACGAAAAATATTTTATGTTGTTGTTGATGTTATAATAATAAAACCCTTATCCGCACCCGAATGGTGCATAAGGCACTGTGTCATATAAACGCAGTGTTATCTTGATCGTTTTACACATGAAGGAAAAGTGATCAGCCCTCCGCTTCAGGTACCAGTCCATGGTAATGTTGAATAAATATTACAGTGAAAAAAAAACACTTATATTTATTTTACCCCCCTTGGGAATCGAACCCGGGACCTCCAGAACGGTAGCCGAGCGTGCTGACCATTACACTACGGAGGCGGACAATGTTGTTAATGTACATATCGTAGTTATACAGGAGAAAGTGACCAAGTGCATTGTTTTACAAGAACGTGATAATTGACTATTTGATATCTTACTAGCTTAATATTGCCTTGAAAAAATACCAAAGGATTTAAAACTTGGAAGTATAATATATTGACTTGTTAAAAGTGACTAACTGCATTGGTGTTTATTTTCTAACCAAGCAAAAGTGACTTAAATGGCCCTCCTGAACATTTTACGTTTTGGTAGTTAGTCACTTTCTCCTGTACGACTGCGATATTAATAATTTTGAGATCTACAGATGTTCTTTTCTAAACTTATCGTATTTACAATAATAAACTTAAAAAAATAGTCATTTACAAGCGTTTTGCTTTTTATACATAAAATAATACTTAAATAAATAATACTTAATAAAATAATACTTCAAATAACAGTTGAGTACGTGTAACGTTATACGTTCTAGCAGTATAAATATATTGTAATTCTCTGACAAATTGCAGTGCCAACACAAAAATGTTTAACGAGTTTCACCCAGAGCAAACATTTGAAACACGGGCTACAAAAATGATGTAATATCTTACTAATTACTTTCGCTTGTGGGAATCAATTCAAAGCGCGTCCATTTCCACCCCCAATAAATTAAGTAAAACGCCATTAATAAAACAGGGTGAAGCATCTCTATTTTGATGGATGTCGAGAGGGTTGAATTAAGATTACAGCCGGAAAAGTCTGGTAAGCCGCGGTGCGGTAATTGCTTCCCAGTATCGAGGGAAATCTCCCACTTTAATTTCTCGGGAATATTAAAAACTGAACTGGCAACCCTAAGCAAATTGTACAGGGCACAAATGTTAAGTAATGAATTAGTCGTGTCTACACTCATTTGTATATTTTAATTTGAAGTAATAAACAAACAAAAAATCAGTTTTTCTTGGTAAATACCACTATTTCTTAAAATCTATTGTGACAAGTAGTTCGTTGCATTTTGCATAATTTTCAAACACCATATGTGAAGACGAAACTCGTTCGGTTTCGTCGTTACCGACATCATCAGACTCGTGGAAGGCTAGACAAAGTTCTATGTTATGTAAACAATAAGGCATGGGTTGAAAACCATGAATTTATATTTATTTTTCTGACAAAATAAATTTAATTAAGTGATTTAGAGTATAAGATATAGTGAGGGTTTTAAGTACAATTTTATATAATTTTATTATAGAACTTACGATGTCGGAAAACGAAGAAACCTGGTTACTAGTAAAATAATATAATATATAAATATATATATATATATAAATATATATATAAATATATATATATATATATATATATATATATATATATATATATATATATATATATATATATATATATATATATATATATATATATATATATATATATATATATATATATATATATATATATATATATATATATATATATATATATATATATATATATATATATATATATATATATATATATATATATATATATATATATATATATATATATATATATATATATATATATATATATATATATATATATATATATATATATATATATATATATATATATATATATATATATATATATATATATATATATATATATATATATATATATATATATATATATATATATATATATATATATATATATATATATATATATATATATATATATATATATATATATATATATATATATATATATATATATATATAACTTCCAAGAATTTGAGTAGTGTGGTTGTCAATAATGGATTGAATTGGTGAATACACGTGTGTAAAGTGATCACTTAAACCAGCCTATGACGGTCGTCAGCCCCGTAAATGCCCAGACTTTCACATTCTTCTTCATCTTTGATGAGATGTCAAAAAATAATATGAAAATAACTCCTGTAAGTGGAGATAATCCAGATTTTGTGAACAAGTATTTGGACACATTCAAAATGTTGTGAATAAAATACATCGTTTTGCCACACATTTATCTGAGATCATTTTTACTGCATGCAGTCCTCTTCTATCCTTCATTTGCCAGCTCCATGCTTCACTTCCATACATTTACAGTCGATCGACAGGCAAAATAAAGGAATGGGTAAATGATCAAGAGTTAATTTTATGAAAATTGTAAAATGTTTATATTCTTATTTTTTTCTCTTTTTTGTGTTTATTAAGTTAAAATCGTTAAAAACAAAAAAAATGTATTAAAAAAAACTCCATTGACAAGACACACAAGGAGGCTTGGTGGGTCTCTGCAAAAAAAATTCTACTACTACTACTACTACTACTACCATCACGCCGTTTCCCCGCAGGGGTAGGCAGAGAGGATGGAACGCCACTCTCTTCTGTCCTGACATACACTCCTCGCCTCCTTCACATCCATACATCTAGTCATACATGCCCTCCGATTACGCAGACTTTTGACACCGCCAGATTTTAGGTTCTGATTGATCTGATCGTGCCAAGTCTTTTTCGGTCGTCCACGTTCTGTTTTCCCTCTCACATTCGCCACATATATTTTCTTAGTCATTCTCTCGTTATCCATTTGCTTCACATGTCCAAACCACCGCAAATAACTCTTCCTAATCTTAAAAAAAATCTAAACATGCATAAATTGTGATTTAAATAAATGTATATAAATAAAATAAAAAAAATATCTATATAATATGCATATCAGGAAAACAGGAGAACCTGCAGATTGAATATATCACATTTTTCGCAGTAATTTATCGGCAGCATGAAGAGGACCGGCATTGGAATATTTTCTGTAACAAGTGTTGTATAAATCAGGGCGTCAGCTGCTAGTCGGCAGAAATGACAGCCATAAATCACAGGACTTCGACGGCTGCAATAAGGCGCCGGAGTTTTATTGCTCCTACCAGGACCGGATCAAGGAATAATTCTAGATAAGGGACGTGTCTAGGGCTCGCCAAGGGTCCTCCATTCAAAACTTATCACAATTTTTATGATTCGATTTCGTAAAGGGTGTTTTTATAAGTCTTCGCATAGAGTAGGCCGATAGTAATATTTTTTTTAGAATATCATTTATTTGTTAAAAATATATACGTACATTTATAATTTATATAATTTTAGTCATCTCAACATACATAAAGCAACAATATGTACTGATCAAAACCAGCACAACAATTTTCACAACATATTTTTTGTGTTTTAACCGCGGTTCAAATGAAAATATCAATTGAAATTTTAAAACAGTCTCGTTATTAAAGATTCCTTTTTTATAATATGTTTATACGAGTACCGTAGAACGGGGCTACTTGAACTTTGATGTGTTACTTGAGCCCAGTACAAAAAATATTTTGATCTGTATTTGGTCTACAATAATAAACGTATCGACATGATTCATAGTTTCCCTGACAGGTGACACTTATACATTCATTATTGTAGACAAATACAGATTTTTTTTTTGTATTGGGCTCAAGTAACACATCAAAGTTCAAGTAGCCCCGTTCTACGCTACTCGTATATACATATTTTAAATTTTTAACATCTCAACATAGATTAAGAAGAATATAGAAGTTTGGGTATTTACAGAGCTTACGACCTGTCATAGGCTGGTTAAGGCATCACTTTACATTCACTAATCAACCCATGATCGACAACCACACTACTCGAATATAAATCTCATGACACAGTACATACAAGTCCACAACAGCCATCTATGTTAGATTGGGTTTTAGAAAAAACCCTTTAATTTTAATGTATGCGAAATCCGGACCCCGGATTATTTTTACGTTCTAGGAAACGCCTGCAAACATGATTGTCAATTTTATGCAGTTTATTATCTGACCAGGTATTTTGTTCACAATATTTTCGAGTGTCAAAAGGATTTTGTTTCTACAGCTGAACTCAGTTCGTCATTAACTTTGTTTCCAGCATTTACTATCCTTTATTTATCTGTAACAATCTTTTCATTCATACGCTCTTGTGTATTTTAAATAAATAAATAAAATATGAGTGCTTTTAATGCGGCCCTGGATGGCTAGCTGGCTTTGCTTGTTTGCTGAAGGCATATAGATTGACTTTGAACAGTTGATACTTTTCAAAATAATTGATCAAAATCACTCAGAGGATAAACACTAACCCATATAAATCCATCAACGACCCACCAATTTGATTACATTTGCATTAAAATTTATCATGATAATATTATAGTAACAAAAGAAAATATATTAAATTTTAATATAACTTGGTAAATACCATTTATTTTTAAAATCTATTATGACACATGTTTTGATGCATTCATCGTCATTATCAAGCATAACTATGCTGAATGCAGTGAGTGTCACAATGGATTTTAAAAGATACCAATAAAAACAATTCAAATACATAGATATTACCCCTAAGTTACTTCCAATTCAAAAAAAGACAACGAAAGAAATTATGCCAGCAAATTAAATCATTTTTGCAAAAATAGGTATCAAATTGCGGTAGAGTGGATTCAAACTAAAAAAACTCTGACTCAAGAGATCGCGACACTAACCACGGGACCACAACCCGACACTTCAGAGCTTTAGACCTGCCATATTTTATTACATTATTCATCAATCCTCGCTGATTATTTCTACGAATATTTTGAGAATCTGTATTTTTTCTGATTTTATTACCTCGTAAACAATGAAAATTTAAAAGTTTCTCGTCTTTCGAATTTCATTAAATAATCAATAATTTTTCAGGCAGGGAAAAACTTGAAGACTTTTCTATTGTCACGAAATTTTTTTCACGTTATTTTCGGAATTCTGATTGTTATTATCAATGAAGTTTGGCGTTCAATAATTTAAATTGAACGAAGTCTGTAAAAGAGGAATCCCATTTTATTTCATCCATTACGAAATTTGTATACGGAAAGATATTCTTTGATAAAAGTTGGTGATTAGATACTTAGATTAGATAATTCTAAATAACGGAAATCGATTTACAAGCTGCTTTTAAATACGATACAATACCTATTTATTTATTATTTAAATATTTTATAAAGCAAATTTACGTATTCAAATCGATCGCGTGGTTTACAATATCGCTCACTCCTTTCAAGAACGTCATAAATAAAAAATCGTCAATTTCGAGTTGTGCATGTTTTCGGAATGCCCAGAAAATGTACTTTATCCTAGCAAAAGAGCCATATTTTTAACTTAATATTTACCCGCCACAGGGCAGAAAGTGTTATTTTTGCATTTTGAAGAAAAGGTATTGTTTAATTATTTTTTTAAACATGCTAAATATTTTTCAAATGTAGAAAAAACCTTCAGGTTTTACCCAAAAAGATCTGTTGCACGGTGAAAAGTTCAATAAGTGGCTTGATATTTATTTTAAATATATTGTATTATTAATTTAAACTTTAAAAACGTTCTCCAGAAAAATCAAGTTTTTTGATTTATGACGTTCTTGAAAGGAGTGAGCGATATGTTCAGGATCTTTGCGTCCTATGTGCCCATACCATCTCAAATGCCTTTCCTCTACCTTACTATTAATGAGAGACAAACTTATGATAGAGGTTAAAAATT